>NC_079382.1:11592500-11825000 GCF_021018895.1 Seriola aureovittata | reverse complement strand
TTTGAACTCACAATACACTATTACTATTATTACTGGAGCCTGTAACTGGAGCCTGTAAGCCAGTTGTTATTTATACTAGTTATACTAGTTATATATTCCCACTATAAAAGGTTCAAAAAAAGAAATATTATTTTCACAGGACCAGGGTGTAAACAAAAACGATTGTATAGTATAGTTATCTCGCTGAAGGGGGTAGTATGTATACTAAAAATATATATTGTAAAAATATATAAAATAAAAAAAGTGCCTTAGAAATGCAGTGAAGCAGGTAACTGACAACAGGCAGAGGACAAAAGTTCATCTCAGGCAAGCGGCGCTTCCCTTTATCCTCCAAGTGTTTGAGAGAACTCAGCTTAGTATATAAAAATATACTGAGTTCAAAGAACACGTTCAAAATAAAAACCCTGTTAGCACCACGACACGTTTTCAGTGCCTGTAATGTGAACACATTTAAATTCAGACAGTTCTCTCTGTCTTTTGGCACGAGTGTTAAATCCTTCCTGTGCCTCTGTTTCCTATACTCCTGGCCACCGTCGCTCCCTTGAGATGATATAAAATGCTTTGCTGGTTTAAAACTAATATTGTTGTATGGGATTTGCAAGGAAATTAGGGTTTTCGTTGAAGCCTACAGGGCCATTCAGCACACTGTTCCCAGCTCCGATCATCCTTATGTCCTTTACAATGAACTCTAGTTTGTTGTCCATAAAAAACAGATTGCTAGTTTATGAAATACACACATAAGAATGTCTCTCTTTTAAGTAAAACACCATTATAATCAGAACATGATTGATTTTAAAACCCTGTGCATATTGATAAATAGATGTGGAGCACACAGTGCAGATTGTTGTGGTTTCATGTTGATACATGGTGTCTGCGTTCAGAGTCACTAGTGGTTAAATTGCTCGTTTGCTTCTAAAACCACGCATTATGGAGTGGCTGCTACTTGCACCGAGTCCTAGTGTCTGTTTTCGCAACAGCACAAGAAAAACACTGTGCTGCCATGATCTCTCACTCTACTCTCCACATCAATCCCCAGTGTGGACTGCTGATGCCTTTTTCTCTCCATATGACTCTTATTAGTTTGATATGAAAACCCGGCTTCATCTCTATTCTCATGGTCGAGAGCCATTCTCACTCTGTGTGATTTTCAACTTCCCGACTGTAGTCTTTGCTGCCTCAAATCAGTCCCCGACCAACAGGCCGCAAAGAGACGTATTTGTTTTGGATGTACAGTGGAGTGGTTTTACACAACCCCGGAGTTCAACTAAAGTCTGTTTGATAGTTACAGTGTGACACCTGGATCTGATTTTTCTCTATAATTGCAGCAGTAAATGGAGATGTTGGAGGTCATTTACATTCAAGCTGTTGCCCTTTTCTTCTGGGTCAGAATTACAATTGCCTTACAGCGTACTATCAATGAAGGAATTACATCATGTGCATTTGTTTCTCATAGTACCGCCATTAAACTGAATGACCTGCGGTTGTTCTTTTGAAGTCTTTGTTGTGTTGGGAGCTGCTCAAGGAGCCACTGGGAGGGGGTTTTCTGGATAAGGTGTCCTTGCACTGTCAACACTTTAAGATATCAAAGCCTCCTTTTCCCTTCCTGTGTAAAAAAAAAAAAAAAAAAGAAAAGAAAAAGCCCTCATGTTTTTGGTTTCCCATGCAGCGAGCGAGGGACTTTGGACTCTTTTTCACAATGCATTTCACACTAAAACGCCCCTAATGTAGGAGTCTCATGCGGTATGTTAAAGCCTGCAGAGCTGCTGACGTGCACCAGCTTTGGTTACAAAGCTTTCGTCATCCTGGTGATTTCTTAGCAGCAGGACCAAAAGACCACTGCAATGTCTGCCAGTAATTAAATACGAATGTTTTATCATTCAAAATCCAAAATAATTGAGGAGGCCATAAGTCAAAATACCAAAACAAAGCAAAAAGTTAGTAAAGTTAGCTAGATATTTTTTTTTTTTTAAACTTTTGCAGTAAACAGAATGGACTTAAATCAAATCAATATTTGGTACAACCACCGTTTCCCTTCAACACAGCACCAGTTCTCCTTCTCTTCATGTAATTGCAGACTGACTCCGTGTATTGAGATCAGGGCTCCATGGGGGCCAGGCCATCTGTTGCAGGGCTCCCTGTCTTCTTGTCTCTGAGGATAGTTCTTTATGACAGGCTGAATGTCTGACTCTTTGCCGCAGAATGAATTTGGGACCAATCAGACGGCTTCCTGATGATAACTGACAACAGGATTGAGTTGCATCATTGAGTTTTGTGTAAAGTCCTCAGTAACCACTAGCTGCCACTGTCAAACCAGTGATTCACTAAGTTGGTTGCACCTTAAAAAAACCCCCAAAAAACAGCAGATATCTAAGGCATCAGGAATGTGTGAACCAGTTGCCAATCAAAAGCAATGAACAGGAAGTCAAATAGCATCAGGAGCTTAAACAGAACCTCCTGTCCTCAGTGGCTCAGCAGTAGATTAACCTTAGTCTTTTGTAACTGTAGGCATGACTTTTTATGTGGAGAAATATGTGCTGATTATATTTTGACCGATACTGAGCTGGATTTTCTTCACCACAAACTACTACACTCTTTTTAATATCTAATCTGCGCAGCGTCACGAGGACCATGTGGCTGTGTGTGGCTGCAGTGTGATATGTGTTAAGGCTGAAGCTGACCATTTGAAGTTGCCTGAATATACGTACCAGATGGGGTCGAGCCAGGCGATGCAGACTTTATGGCTGTCGACTTCACTGACAAGCAATTTGCCACGTGAGACGCTTCAGAATGAGAATGATGGATGTGTTTTCCCCTCTGATGCTTTATGTGACACAACAGTGACTGAACACAGCCCCACAGAGTCAAGCAGAATCACTACATTTCTCCAGAGGATATACTGTTATGTTTCACTACCCCTTGGCTTTTATAAGATAGTATATAGAACGTAGCCTTTCCTTCATCTTAAAGGCTGATATCGCCACCTCTCATCTCTATTAGTGACAGAGAAAAAAAGAGCAGAGAGGGATGTATGGAGCATGCGAATGAGGAAAGAAGTTAATGTGAGGAGAAAGGTGATCCTGAAAGGTGACTCCATGTGTGTGGTCCCCCTGTATCAGATGCCCTATAGGGAGACATGCACGCACCATGTTGATATTCAAAAGCTTTGGATGTTTGTTTAAAGTGAGTAATTGATACTTGCCACTGAAGAATTTCCCCCAATTTGGCACAGAGTGTGAGAACAAGGAGAGTCCAGTTTGCCATGTCCGCCTGCTGTCGGCATGTGTTATGCTACGGGAAATACGCTGGCCCTGCTACTTTGGAGTTCACTGCAATGGCAGCACCAGACCACACATACTGCCACTTTTAGGGTTTTCGGCTGAGGATTCTTACCGTCACTGCCAAATTGCCTATTATTGAAACTTTCAATAAACAAGCAAAGAAATGCAATGCCTTTGTTTGGCTTGGAACTACAATTGAAACACTTTAAGACCAGTTTTTAGGACACCAAAGAATGAAGTATTTGAAGAGAGCGCAGACATCTCAATTTGAAAATATGAGCTCTTACTGGAAGGTCCTGGAAGATTTGTAGCATTCCCACGAAATGCTCCCTAACTGAATTACTTTCTGAATTCATCTTTTGAATCACTTGCTGCTCCTGCTGCTTCTCCAGAGACAAAGCGTCTCCCCAGCCTCTTGAGAATTTGTTGATCACTGCTCCATTTAAAGAAATATATGAAGTGGTCACGGCTTCTTTGATCTCAGCCTTTTTGACACCTTAAAAGACGACATGAAAAAGTGCACTGTAGAGGCTTAGCCACGGCAGGATTCCACCTCCGTTGTTATCTTTGCCAGCATGGCGCTGCCTCAGAAAAGGGAGGATCTTTGCACTTTGTTTTGATTGCCGCTACTTACACCGCCAGCATCTCCTCTCATGCGCAAAATGGTGCTTGAATATCATTTTGATCATTTCATTCTTCTCCTTTCAGCTGCCCTCATTCTTGTGTCAGTACAAAGTGTGGGCCCTAATCCTTTAATGAATGTCTTCTTCTGGGGCTTCACATGGCAGCGCATTCCAACCTCGGGACACTGAACAGCTGGATGACTGCAGCACGGGGTGTTTTATTTTATCCCGCATTGTCAGATGTTCGTGTTTGCAAAGCACCACAATTTATCTCTGTACATGTCAGGGATGACAGCTGAACTGAGATGAACTGAGACTAAAAAACTGAAGCCTCGCAGATGAGCAAGAGAGAGAAAATCAAGTCAGTTAATGGACAGACATCAGTTTTACAACTCATTCATTTCCCATCATAAAACTGACGATGGGAACTTTTTTTAAAAGTGTTTTTGTGGTTCTGGATGACTTACAAGATGTTTGACAGCGTCTTTTGAGATCTTCATTTGAAGACTTGGTTTGATTAATACAGGCAGAGTGAGGATGCCAATGAATTTAACTCAAGAAGAATAATTACTTCCCCAGTTCAGCCACCACTTCACTGATGCACTTTTATATGAACAAATCTTAAGGAATATCAAAATGTAAAGTCCAGAATAAATGTTTTCTAATGTCAGATCTCAGTGTATTCATTCATCTGAAAAATACAAGAATCGAGCAGAAGAGATAGAAGAGATAGATAAAAGTACATTTACAATTCAGTACAGTACACTACAATAATTCATACTACAAGTATTTCCATGGAGGCATTTCCTCTTAAAACATGAAGCAGTGACTTGCTGTGTGCAACCATCCTGAGTCCTGAAGTGATCTTCTCTCCACCATGGCATCCAACCAAGATTTTTATGTTCTTTCCCTACACACAGGTGCAAAAACAAACAATGGTTTCCATAACCATCGGGGAGGATGTATTTTCCACATTCTTCTCGTTCTTCTGGACACAGCAACCCTGAAATTAGTGGTCCTCAAGGTCATCTAATCTGTGAAAACTAGCTATTACCTTTTCATTTCCAGGCTCCCTTTCCAACTGCCTGCTGTCTTTATCGTCCATACAATATGTGTCCATGACCTAAACGTTGCTGCTGCTGCTGCCGCTGCCGCTTGACAATGCAGATTTCTATAAAGCAGGGCACAAGAAGAAAACTGCAATTAATTACATCATCCTCAGAGGTTAAAGAGGGCAGATAATTGTCCCCCCACTGCAAAATTTCAGCCCAATAATAGTTCCCAAGGTGGTGTTAGTGATGCCAAATAATACAGTCACAGACAGTTTAGAGGGACACGCATTTTGTGTTTGTTCAGTTTCAGTTGTAGATAAAATGGTGGGAAATTCAGCGAGCCTGGACGGTGTTAGAAATAGAGCAGATTGCTTATGGCAGTCATCCCCAGTGTTTAATGACACCTCATCAGAAAGACAAGAGCCTCAGCAAATCAACAGTGAAGACACACACACACGACTGCAACAGATAATGTAACAGCTTGTCAAATACATGAAGAGCATGTTTGAAGAAACCTGTAATGCTCTCCCAGATAATTTAACAATATAGCTGATGATGTCAATAATGATACTTATGGGTTTACCACGCTTGAAAACAGACTAGGTCAGCTGACATGTCATCTGATGTCTAAAAGCAAAAGTGTGTATTCCTGCTCCAAGTGATGAACAGCCTGCTCTCATAACCGTCTCCTGGCTGCATCCCACTGCCTCCCCGATCTCTGTCCAAGAACTGTTGTCATGTCTCATGTCTTTGTGGTCTCAATGCAATCAGTTATACAAATGGAGATAATTGCGAGCCATTGCCAGATCGTGTGTTTTGGAAACTACAAAAAAATTTATAAATTACAGTTCATTCAATCCCGACTTCAGAGAAGTGTAGGGGGCGGGGCTTTCAGAAGCTTTTTTATTGCACATGGAGCCTTCTTGGCTATTTTTTGACAAGCATAAAGCATAATGAGAGCTTTGTTTTTACAGAGGAAATAAATATAGTCCTTAATCTCATGAGTTATGACTTTGTCAGGTGATAATCTGACATCATAGGTTAAAAGTTTTACACCCCTTTACATGCTTTTTCAGGTAGTTCCCGAAGCTCCCCAATACTTCCATGTGAGATCAAGCTGCCTTTAATGTTTTGTTTGGTGACAACTCAAAGGGCTATTTCGAGAGAATGGAAATCTGCCTCCCCACAAGTCGCCACGTCATGGTTCCCTGTCTCTTTTGGAGGAGATTAGCTACTCTTCATTTGATTTATATTGTAAATTTGTTACTATTGGGGTCCATTTAATGATTATATCAGAAAGCAAGTGAACTTGGCTGCATCTAAGCAGTATGTGTTGATTTATGTGCCTCTCTTGAATGTGGCTTACTGTACAGTTTTTTATGAACTACCTTTTAAATCACTCACTGGATATCCCCGGACTGTCCCAATGTAGAGACAACCCCAGCCTGTATGTGCATGTCTGTCGAAGCAGTATATGCACAACCTGGGCATGTATGGACAGTTATTTGCTGCTTTGCTATCCTTTCTTTGCATGGTGGTGAGATCACATTACTGCAACAACTGCACCTGTAATAACCCCCCATTTGCAACCGAGTGCATAATGTTTATTTTTTTACCGCTTAATGCGTAATTAAGCTGAGATAAGATTGACTTTATGTGAAAATTACTCTGATGTGACACTACACCTGCCAATGAAGAAACCATATAGAAATCATATAGTTATGAATATTCTTAAATTTTCAAAACCTCAAGTCACTACTCACTAAAGAATAAACTAGATTGCTTATTATGTAGTGAATGATTGAATGAGGGGGTGATTTCAGATAGGTGTACAGGTTCTATGTCATTTGTAACCCATTCACAGAACATTGTAGTACAATTTCACAAGACATTAATCAGCAGTTATCATATCTTCCAAAGCTACAAGGCATCTGTGAGAATTCAGGATTATCTGGATATTATGGGGGCAGTTCAACCCACTGATATTACAAAGTGCCCTGCCTTATATCTTGGTCTACAAACAGAAGACGCCAACATCTTGTTATCTGACATTAACCTCCTGACATCAGGAAGCCTCGCTGGCTTCCTCCTCAGCATTCCTGTTCTCTGGTACCTCCCAGATGACTGCTTGCACCTGTGAGACACCCACCAATTCACCAGCAAATCGACCCAGGGAGTAATTGTCATGCTACCAGTGTTTTATAATACTCAGTGACAGATGTGGTGAATACCGTGGTGATATTTACTGTAATGTCAGCCTCATTTAAGTTCAGCTTGTGCTTACTGATTCTTGGAAGAGCAACTATCAAAGTCTTGGCTTCTCAGATAAGTTGGAGTGAGATTTCTACGCTGTTTTACATGCTGTCACATATGTCATGATATAAATACCGTTATTTGTTATTTCCACGAGAATGCCTGCACATATTATGATTTTACAATATGTTCCACCTGTGCTATTGGCTCTGTAAAAATGTAAATATTGGCTACGGGAGCAGTGAATTGCCTTTAATTTGAACCATTCATTCTCAGATGTACAATGAATCCAAACCGGCCGGACACTAAACTCCTACATCTTCTGTAAAAGTCGGTGGCTTGAATGTGCTCTATCAAAATATTGTATGGCTTCAGACGTACCACAGCATGTATTTGCAGTAAATCGATAATGGAGAGAACAGAAGTACATGCTCTGTCTCTTCCGTTATCAATCTGTCATCCACCTCTTATTGTCCTCCAGCCCAACCATGTCTTTACCAGTTAGCCATGCAGTCATTTTTTCCCCCAGTGAATTATCGCTTTACATTTACTGTGCCGATTCTCAGAGGCTCTTGAGAGTGAGGAAGGCATTGCGATTTCATGGAAACTCACCGATGAAGCCAACAGTGAAGAGAGAGAGAGAGAGAGAGAGAGATACAAAGACAATTTTACGGCTGGTCAGGGAAGATTGCCTGTAGTAAGACATTTTAAGCGCCATGTCTCCTAATCTTATACGCCCATTCTATATTGACCAGCTATTCACAGAGCACAGTATATCCTATTTGTATTGAGCTATAAAGATATTTTAAGCCTAAAACTAGCTATGTGAATTACAGACTTGTAGCTGCAGCAGAATTTCGGTCTCATGCTGATTGTATCAGCAGTAGTGGTAAAGGCAAACAACCCTCTGGTATGATGCTGTGAAATGAAAAAGTTCTTTGGGCTGACGTCCACGATAAGATATGATTCAACACACGGGCACACTGCTCTTATTGATGTAATGTTACTGAGAATATATCTTCCCTGCTCCTTCAGCCAAGCCCGGATCATCTCTTGGGGCCAATGTTTTCTTTGCTTTTCAGGCTTGCAGCCAACATAATGTAGTCTGATGCCAGTGGGTTGCTAGGGAGGCATCTTAATTACTCTCTATAATAGTATTCATTCTTGAGAAAAGACAGACGGAGCATCAAAGAGAGAGAAAAAAAAAAACCTCTCTCTTGTATCTTCTCCATGTGGAATAAAGTTGAACTAGTGTATTTTTTCAGTGTGTTTGTGGTTATGGCCATAACCCTGTAGCTTCCTAGACTGAAACTGTATCTTTACAGACCGAGCCACAATAATGACCTCTCCCGGTGAGCTTTTTCTGAGATCTCTATACTCCCGCAGGGACACCAATATTAAACTGGCAAATTAACAATGGGAAGATCAACTTTCCTTGTAATTAATTTCTGTGGCATTTTTATGGGCACTTACTTTGGGGTATTGGGTCACAGTTGGGAGAATTTAAAGGTAAGTGTAATAGTCTCAGAGGGGTCTTTAGTGAGGGGAAAAAACGGATATATTCTTTGGAAATGGAAAGTTTTTCAAACTTTGCACAGCTTCTTGCTTTTGTTTGTTTTTTCCCTCAGAAGAGCTTTTCTATATCTCGACTCCAACTCATATTTACATTGAATTTCATGCATTTATCTGGTGATTCTATCTACCACAACTTGCAATGAGCAGAATAAGCTCAAAATTGTAGATCTAGAGTATTATGCGCAATAAATGGCGTGCAGGGAAATGCTCAATGTCACGTTACTTTGTCCCAAGAATGAATATCAGAAACCGTAAGAAAAGAGAATAAAAATCAGAGGAGAATGAAAAATGTTGGAGGGGACTTTGTTAGGTATTTGTGAGTAATACTATGACAGTCCGACCATGACAAAGTCAATTACTTAGGATTATAATAGATCCAATAATGCAGTAAATCCAATATAAGATGTCCGATAAAGCAAGTCCTAGGAGTGGATCCAGTAAAATTCCTCCAGTGAAATGAAAAATCCATGAATAAGTCCAATATCAGTTTCTCCTACCCAGTACCTGTCTATGTCAAAAGTGGCCGGAGTATTCTTTTTTGTCTTTCACTTTTTGTTTCACAGCCTTTATTGAATTTATAACATTCACTTTCAGTGTTAGTAGGAAGAAGGTATGACTAACTCAAAGGTTGGACAAACAAACTTTTTCCACCCATAGCAAATCTGCTGTTTGGCCAATTTCTTGCTATTCATAAAACGGGAGGTCCACTGTACTGTGTGACACAGGTTTTAGCAGGCTGAGCTCTGTCTGTGGATACTCCTCATTTATTAAGACCAAACCCTCAGAGCAGCTGCTTTAAAGTCTCACATGTTTTAGAACTACATTTCCCACTATGCTTTGGGAGACATAAACAGGAGTTGTAATGTTGCTGTTAGCTAGCTGTGGGCTACAACTTGACCTGTGTTTCTTTATTTCTTTTTTTTTTCTTTCCCTATAAAATTGTCGACATTAAATGAATGCCGAATAAGCCGTTAGCGGTTGTTGTTTGCGGTCTACCCGTGGATGTAAAGACGATTATAACCGGATTGATTTGATACAGAAGATATTGAAAAACTCAAAAACGTGATGATTCGCAGGCATGTTCTACAAAGTGGCTTTTTCCTATAGTTTCTAAACGGATTTACGGACGTTTATCAGCGACGGACGTCTGGGACAAAGATCTCCTCAGAAACCGTAAGTCACACCGAAACTAAAAATATTTGTATTATGTCTGTGTGTTCATATTTGATTGAGTTATGACGCCGGGAAGGTGTATGAAGTTTAATGCAGATTGTCGGAATACAATAACTTTCTGTTATTTTCAAAACAGCTGCCCTTTTCACCTCATACATTATCTTTGCCTTACATGTCAGTTCCGTGCCACCGTTTGACATTTTCTCATATAGGCTGTACATAAATGTTCTTGCTTTGGACAGTCAGGCTAGCTGTTTCCCCCTATTTTCAGTCTTTATGCTAAGCTAAGCTAAATGACTCCTGCCTCAGCATCATAGTTAGCACACAGACATGTGAGTAGTAATGCATCATCAGTCTTCTTGTCTAACTCTGCAAGGAAGCGAATAAGCATATTTCCCCAAATCCCAAAAGAGTGTAATTATGGTTTGGTGCTTTATAATAATGTCTGTATGTATCATGTGCATATAAACCTTTACACAACCACTGGGCATCCGTCCCCCCATATTTTCTGACTTGGATTCATGAGACTAATAGGCTACCTTTTTTTTTCACAATAATATTTTCTAAAAAGCACCCTACGTTTTTCCGGGTAATGGCTATGAGTTTAAGATTAACATCTGATCTGATTTCAGCCAAAGAATCCTAACACAAGTCTGTTATAAATCTGTTCTCCAGCCACATCTGTAGATATACTTGATCATAATAGAGAGGCTTCAATGGATCTACCATATGAAGCTAACCAACAACATACCTGAACAACCTCCAAATTTCCCTGGTGTCTATTTTTAACTCTAGGTCTTGCTGGATGTGCCTTTGCAAAAAGTAATTTTTGGAACATATGGTATGATTTAGAATTGGGATCATACGACCAGTTTTCAAATGGGAGTGCAAACAGGAAATCTTGTCTCTACTTAGCATAAAATACTTTTAGTTTCTGTTGTGTCAGATTTAAGAGGTTTACTTTCTCAGCAAAACACATTTGTCCGTAAAAGTTGAGATGGAAAGAAACAATGCATTAAAATTTCAGATACTGAGTGAGGGGTTGAAATGATGGCGAGGAGGAAAATGGATAATTTCTCACAGGGTTATTCTTAGTTCCTCAAAGCAATACATTAATCATGTGTGCTGTCACATAATCCTGTACAGTTGACTTTTATATACAGTAATAGATCTTTTCTGAAGATGAAAGCTGGACATGAAATTGAATTCCCTTTCCTTTTCTTTGTTGTAAATTCTTGGCATGAAGTGGTGATTAAATTGGCAATTGCATGGTCGAGTTCCTATAACCTCTTTTAAGTGAAAGCATCCAAAAGGCTGACAATCCAAGAAAGCTAATTGAGAAGCTGAAATGAGAAGGGGTGCCGAAATGAAAAGAGTAAGTTTTTTGCCCTCTTCAAAAAAAGGGGGGGGAAGGAAAAAAACCCTCTCCACCTTCATTCTCGTAAATCAGAACCAGATGAGGGGCTGTGCACCCCTGATCCCCTGAGGTAGACATGGCGAGCAGCTACATGCTAATGATGCCCAGTGACACAGTTTGACAGCCTCCTGGGGCCGTTACTCTGGGCAGAGATAAGATTGCACCGCCACATTCACTGTCTCTCAGGCAAAACTGGCCAGCAACTTTTCCAGATTATGTTCTTTACCCAGTTTTTTTTCCCAGCAGCTCTGGCATTGTGCACCGTAATTGTCAATGTCTCAGTCTGTAGTTGCAATCTTTATTTGGGATCTACTCCCAGTTGCATTTGAATAGCTGAGATTGATCAGTGCTGAGGGGCTCCGATTATGTAAGACAGTGGTTTTATTTTCTTTGATATTTTAGATCGTATTAGCAGGATGACACATTTTTGACTCGAATATATCAGTAAAACCACAACATGCTTGCATTTGATTGCCTCCAAGCACATCAGGCTTTGTGTGAGGCCTAACATTTGAAAGAAAAAGCTGTGCCTCGGGATTAATTTATCAAATAAATCTGATAAATGTTTTTGATAGCAATAAAAAGTAAGCTATGAGTGAAAGAGAAGACGCCTGAACACACAGCCACCCAACATGTAGGGGACACCTACCACTGCTGGGAAATTCATTACAGATACTGTTTACTTTCTGACTCATGCTTCACAATGTGTGGGGTGTGGTGAAAAGTCTGGATTTCATGGCACTGTTTGGTGGCTTCTAGGTCTATAGATTAAAGAGTTAAAATAAATCTTTACTGCATTTCTTCAAGAAGGGGCCTGGGTTTGTCAGTCATGCAATAACAGAGTGATTTAAGATCGAAAGTCAGCTCACAGAATCAATTTTAAAATCAGGCACCAGTCTCTTTCAATGTAGAGTAAGTTTGTAATTTTCTTGGTGTTTGATGGTTGACCTGCTGGCTCAATTGTTCATTAAAAAAATGCTGGTGAATCAGCGCAGTATGTTGGTTTCTTCTGAGTGGGTGAAGCCTGAGCCCCACATTAAAACATTATGTCATTAAAAGTAAAAAATGATAACAGATGTTCTTACTACCCCCCTGAGAGAGCGGGCACTGAGCACTGAAGGTCTTATAGTAATTCAAGCTGGTGAAAATGTTCACACAGACACACATTGACTTTGGTATAAACTCACAACACTTATTTTAAGGAATAGCAGACCTCAATGGCAAGGTGTTTTTGAGTCCTTAATTAATGTTTTGCAAAATAAAATTAAAAAAAGTGAAAATCTTATCTCAGAGCATTTCTTGGCTAAGGACAAATGATTGTAGGATAAGTTAAAGAGTAGGGGGATTCTTCTCTGGAAATTCCCTCATATGCTGCACCATAAACTCATTTTTAAATGTCTCTGGACTGTTTTCTTTCACTAGAAGAGGGAGGATTGCTCTTAGATCTCCATCTTTTGTTTAGTAGCCCCGAACTCTTATCAGATTGTAATGGATGGAGTGAAATTTCAGCCAGAAGTGGAGATTATGGCCGTCATGGGACTTTAAAATAGTCAGACCTTGGGGTTTCTGCCTGCGTTTACATCACTGATGAAAGGACTGATCTTGTATGACCAATCTGATGTAATCAAGGCAGACGAGGTGAAATTTCAATGCTGAAAAGAATACTAAATCCTGTTCAAGCATAAGTAATGCTACTTCATTGAGATGTTGCTCGAGAATGAAAAGTAGAAGTGTCTTTAAAATGCATTCATGGATAAGTTTCCTGGTGGGGGTTATAATTATCCCAACTGTCAAAAAAACACCTAAAAGGGGAAGCTTTGGGCAAAGGTAATTGCAAGTGTACGGTAAACCATGTATAATGGTGGAAAGTAAATTAACAAAAACAGAGGCCATGTGAAACTGTGGTGGGTAATGGCAGGTTACGTGCTGTGTTTTGGAGATTACAGAGGTTTACAGAGGAAGCTCATCCTGAACTACCATAAACTTCTGTCATTACTGACTCAAAATGCAGTTAAGTTTGCAAAAGATTTAGAGATGGCCCTCAGATCATTATAAAAATCATTATTGCAATTCACACCGTAATTCAATCTGTAAAAATACTAAATCTGTATTAGGTGTGCGTATGTATCTTTTCCCCTGCACAGTGCTCCTTTTTTGTGTGCAAGCATAGTCTTCAAAGATATCTGGCACATATGACTTGTCTACCATGCTGGCAACTTGAATTCATTGTAGACAATGAATGCTGCATTGACTCTTTGTGACAAAGTGTCGCTTATCTTTCAGTGTAAGTGGCTGCAACATATTTTCTCTTGGACACTTGAAATGATCTCTGCTGAGACCATATAGCTATACTGTAGAGGAGTAGGGACAGAGCAGAGAGACGGCTGCTGTAACCTCAATGTAGCGTATCCTGGAGACATGAATACGTGAAGATAACACTTATTTTGGGGTTGTATTGTGCTCAGCTGTATTTCCCGTGTCTTCGGTGTAGAGCTGCTCATATCTGTGAGCACTGTTTAGCCATTCATTCAAGTAAATTAAAATAAACCAAGTAAATGCTAATTTCACGGCAACCTTCAGTGCTGTATCTAATATTAGACCCCACCTTTGAATCTTGTGTCATGCTTAATTAATTCTTTTTCATTTTTTTTTTTTTTTTTTTTTTATCATTAAAGCACTCTTGTTGTCTTAAAGTCATCAAATGAAACACACAACTGAAACTGTGGTTGGATTTTTGGCATTTAAATAAATAAAACATACACAGGAGAAATCAACTAGTACCGCTAAACTACTGCCACAAAATAATCGACAAAAAATTTAATAAAGGTTGAAGAAGAAAAATCATAAAACTGATTATGTCTTTATTTTCTCAAAGAAGTAACCCAATTACTAGTGCGCCTTGTTCAAAGGTGCACAAGTTAGCGTAGCAACAGCGACCGCACAGCTTGAAATCTAACAAGATTACTATTATTTATTTGGAGGCACCCACTGACTTCAAGAATCAATAACACTACACAACCAATGTGTTAGTACATGTTAGCTCACAGAGGGTTGCAACAAAGCTAACACATACTCCTCTGAAATGTAAACAGAAGTGTGTATATATCCAGTCCTGTAGTGCTTAAACAAAGCACCTTGCTCAGCAGTGCTCACAAACAACTACAACTGGAAAAGTACAAGTGTGTCCTGTTGCTGGAAAAAAGGCAGTTTGGCTGTTACTGTACTGTTACTATCAAAGATCAATCAGAGCATGACGCTAAAGCTAGAAAAAAGTTTATCTCACCAATGTACTTAGCAGGTTTGCAGTGTGCATTTGGCAAATATGTGTTCTTGAGGTTAATGGATCCTTTTTAAATGTGCCAAAGAGTAAGTGAAGACATAATGCAGTAAAAATAAAATTACTGACTTGAGAAATGAATTAAAATAGCTGAATTACTCAATAAAGCTCCTCAACTGGAAATGTTATTTGTTATTCCATCTTTGGAAATTTTAATAGTAAAATGATTGTTTGTAACGCAGGGTGGGTTTCTGTCTCCCATTACACTGATTATGTTTGTGGTGCTGAAAAGATAAAACTGAATTTAGATCTTAATCCGTGTAATAAAAGAAACATGTTAGTCACTGGGCTAAAGAAGTGGACCGCTGGACGGCCCGCAGCTTGACTACTAGGATGTTTGTTATTTGCCTTCTGCAAACATAACAAAACACAGCTGATCAGCTCAGTTTACAGACACAGTGAAACCACTATTTTATTTGGAACTGAATACAAAGACAAATCGGATTGGGGTCTGGAGATGGAGGGGTGAATGGCAGTGACAAAGGAAGAAGAATCTTATTTTGTATGTTTACAGATCCGATTTGGCCATCTGGACAAATATGATGATCTGAGCATTAGAGAACAGAGAAACTGAACCAGCAATAGTTTGTTTAGAGGCGTTTCATTTCAATGGAAACACCTTCACAAGACAAACGAACACTCACAGTTTAGCTCCTTGTGAGGCCATTTCCAGTGATTGTACTCAAGAGTGGAGCTTGACAAATCTTATTGTGGAGTGTTGGAGAATGTAGTGGGAATGTGAGAGGGGACTGCTCATATGCTCAGTTTGTGTTTACGGTGATGGTAGGATGTTGCTTGACAACTATGCAATTTAAGTTTGTTTGTGTATCACAGTGACTTAGAGAGTATAAATCCTACATGTTGCATTAATGCAAGCCTGCTCTGACGTGTACTGTCCTCTGTGATCCTGCCATGTCAGGTTACTGAGTCCAAAAGTGAACCAAAGGATTCATTCTCACACTGGCTATTTTATCTCATTCTGCTCCTACATGACGTTTACAAAAACCTCCATTGGGCCCACGGTTCTGTTGTCAAGGCCTAAATTATATACACAAATCCAGGTTGTAGGCGGGAGGAGACAAGCTGCCATTTCTGTGGTGGCACCTCACTAGTAAATCACACACAGAGTATTCAGTGGATTTCACTTTCGAAGTGGCTTTGCCAAGAAATCTCTCCAGCAGATCCTGTAGGGCCCGTAATATGTTTAAAATGTAGTTTTTAACATATAACATATGTATATACTGTATATACACACACACACACACACACACACACACACACACACACACACACATATATATATATATTTATTTACAGTATGTGTGTGTGTTTATGTATGTATGTGTGTGTATGTGTTTTGGAGGTTAGCCCTGCAAATGAAACTGAACATTCATGTGGCCCAAACACTAATGTACTACTACTGCAACTAATAATAATATTAATGATAATAATAATAATACATATTATCTATAGTGCACTTTTCAGGGTACATACAAACACTTTACATGAATTAAAAATAATTATATATACAGTATATATATATAAATGCCATACAAAGTACGACACAACATTAATCGCATTAAAAGCAGTTCTGAAAAGGTGAGTTTTGAACTGGGATTTGAACATGGACCGATCACTGCAGTCTTGGATGTATTCGAGTAGAGAGTTCCAGAGGGAGGGGGGCAGCTATGGAAAATGCTCTGTCGCCCCAGGTCCAGTGCTTGGTCCTGAGTGGTGTAGACAGAAGTTTGGCTTTGGAGGAGCGGAGGCTGCGGGAAGGAGTGTGGTGATAGAGCAGGTCAGTGAGTTAGGAGGGGGCCTGATTATGGAGGGCTTTGTGTGCGAAGAGAAGGACTTTGAAATGGATCTTTTGTGGGAAAGGAAGCCAGTGAAGCTTCTGGAGGACAGGGGTGATGTAGTCACGTGAGCGGGAGTGGTGTTCGAAGGAGAGGTTGCACTCAAAAAATGACTCATTTTTTTCATTGATCACAGTATAGTTTGAGGAAGTTGCCTTCCATTGCTGATTTGATTTCCGTGATGCAGTTGGGCACAGTTGAGTGGAGATGTAGAGCTGAATATTGTAAGTGTAGCAGTGGAAGTGGAGACCATGAAGACGTATGATGTTAGCAAGGGGAAGCAAGTAAAGGATGAATATCGGAGGACCAAGCACTGAACCCTGGGGCACACCTTGGGACAGAGGAGCAATGGAGGAGATGTTGATGAACTGTATAACCTTAGCCAGGAGAGTGCAGTACCAGTGTTGTTGAGGGAGGATTCAAGGCAGGAGAGAAGGATGATGAGGATGAGGATGAGGTGACCAGGAGGGCTGATTCTGTACGATGTGAGCGGAAACTGGACTGAAATGGTTTATACAGCCTATGCACATACATACACACATGTAACTTTTAGGCCTACACACACACACACACACACACACACACACACACACACACACACACACACACACACACACACACACACACACACATACACATAAACACATTGTGTGAGACATAGAGCAGCCAGTCGCCTATGGAGCGCCGCCAGCCAAAGCAGTCATGAGGTCTCGTGCAGATTAATGGGGAGGCACAAACCAAACATGTTTCTCATTGGCTTTGTGGATGAACAGCATGTCTTTGCTTCTGCTGGTAACTTGGAAATGCCGTGGCAGAAATATCTTGTTACTAATAGAAGAGTAATTACAGAATGAACAAATTTTACTTTTTCCACTTTTGTAGAGTAATTTTGGCATTAAGTTGTTTATGTTAATGGACAAAAGTCCAACGGTGCAGTTTCCTGTATCCACAAGTAACTGATGGCAATGTCGTGTTCAAACCAGCTGAGCATTTGAACAGTTAAGTTATTGTTACAACTGAAATACTTTAGTTCACTTGGGAAATTTCAGTGCTCATTAAAGCTTGTTTTGATTGCATTTCACTGCATAATCGCAACTGTGGCATCTATAGTTCAGTTGCAGCCCATGTAGCTGATTGTACCCAGTCCAAATTTAAATGTAGACTTTGATAATTGGGCTGAAAAGGCCACTTAGCACCAACTTATCACGCATATTATATTAGGTTTCATTACAAAGACATAAAACATAAAGTCATAAAAACCTCTCAGGGCTGCTGTGGACACCTGTTTAAAGATTTGGGTTTTTTTTTTTTTTTTTACAAAACACCTGGTTTTCCTTTGTTTAGTTATATTCCAAACTCTACAGTATATGAAACACCTGCAGACTTTCCTTTCTATGGACCAACATTAAGTGCAATCCATTTTAATGATCCTTAACTACACACAGCAACAGCACTAGACTGTACCTGTTTTTGCACGGTTGCTATTTCCAGTGATCTTTAAGGAAAGTGAGGTCAAAGCTTTTTATTTTCAGCATTTCTTACATCTGCTCGGGCCTTTTGCAGCTCATTGACTCAGTGACTTCAAGCTTTGTGTTCCTTAGCCTTTATCCAAGTGGTATAAATCTCTTCTTCTTTGTGGAGAGACCACTGCATAGCTGTTTTCACCAGTTTTATCCCCAGTAACTGTGAGAACATACAGTATGCCCAGACAGGCAGAAAGATAATAAACTTAGCAAAACCACTTAAGTCCTCATTTTGGAGCTTGTGCAGGAGAAAGCACCCCACTGACACTGTCTCCATTACCTGTTTGAGTGGAGGCAGCTGCATAGGAGGCTGTTAAAGATATGACTGCCCTCATCAGTCTGGTTCGCTCTTGTGGGATGAGTATGGGGGAGAAGGCCAGTGTTACCATTACCTAGAGGGTAATCTAACAAGTATTACTGCTCAGGTGTCCACATGATTTAAGATTCTCTTTTTCTCACAAGCCATATACTGTATGTGCATAGAATCACACCAGACCAGCTGAACACACATACTGTACATACAGGATATGCCACACAGACGTCCTGCTTTATCCTCAGTCCTCATGTTTCTCTGAGAGTTTATATAGTCGTAGGTAAAGCATTAGGAACTATAACCTCATATAAATGGTGAAGGTGTTTACAGCTACAGAGAGACAAAGTAAATGAAATAGAGGAAACTGAAACCCTGCTGCTGGCAGTGTTACACAGAGTCCTCAAACAAAGGAGTCCTTTTTATCGTTTTATTGTCAGGATGTTGTACAGTTTGACTGTTTGTGTATGTGACAAGGACTTCCCGTGTGTCTCATGATGTGATTACCGCCGTTCTTTATATCATTTCTTAAGGATTATTTGAAAAGTGAAAACTGAAAGCTGGTAAAGATGATGTTGTATTTTTAATGTAACGTCATAAAGGATTGAACTTAAAGTGAGACTATATAAGTTTTGCTGAACAGTAGCTACCCAGGCCACGCAATCCTGACTACCAGAAATTATGCTACCAAACTTTCAAAACGCAGAACTGTGACACTGGAAACCAAAGTTCACAGTGCATTTGCTGTTACAAATTAGTCGTATGTAAACATAATTTCTGCAGGAACAGCCAAGAATGACAATTACAGGATGATGCAAAATGCAAAAAACTTAGTCATGTAATGTTCATAATATAGCAAAAATATCTAACCAAAGTTTGCTAACATTAGCTATCACTAGCCACCATAAGCTGCAAGAATGGAACAAAACCCCTAAGTGGGCAATCAGAGAGAAACCAGCCCTGCGTTGAAACATCATAGGGAGCGGCATTTGTTGGGGCATGTTTTTTAAGGTTGTGGTGAGACAATGAAATATGGAAGTCCAGTTTGAATGACAAATGAATGTGTTTAAAAGCATTACAGACATCAAACTGCACAGCAGGTTTATAATACAGACAGAAAAGAAAGTTATCATGGCATCTGCTATTTTATCGTTCATCGTGCGTGACCACAAGGTAAATAGTAGTGAACACAGTTAATCAACCAGGAATGTGTGTTTGAATGTATTTGATTGGCCAGTGCATCACCTTGCTGGATAATGCCTTGTTGTGAGGTTCAACCTTTTTGCAGGATGATCCTGTGTTGTTTTTGTTTTTGTTTTTGTTTTTTGTTTTTTTTCGCCGTAGCCCCCTGTGTGGGCAATCCTGCTGTGTTCATGGACTGGCCATGAACTGACTGCTGGCCACTGCTTTGCCTCTCTGGCATCTCATAAACAGATCTTTTTCTCTTTTTTTCTTTTATTTCCTTTCCTTTTTTTTTTTTTTTTTTTTTTTTTACAACTCTCTATCTCTGAATCAGCAGTTGTTTATGTAATTCAAACTTGGCTGATGTATCCTGATTTAAACGGTGTGCAAATTATAATCTCACACTGTCTCCGTCTCTCCCTTTCTCTCACAGTCTCTTATTTTCTCTCCTCTCTCTCTCTTGCACACACCATCCCTCTATTATTGGAATACTGTCACGGAAACACACACTCTGCTGTAATATAATGCTGTAGTTTGATCCAGACCTCCCATTCATTTGTTTAGCTATAAAGGTCTATGAAGTTGATATGTGTTTACATATTTGTTCACCCCTTCACTCTTTTCCAGTAACTATGGCCGCTGGCTTGACTTGTATATGTATATGTATGGGTGTGTGTGTGTGTGTGTACTCGTGCACACACTCTTCTCATTGCTGAATTACACAACTCTTTCCACCCTGGGGCCTGAGAACTGGTCTGATGTGACCTGATGATTTTATTGCAGCAGCAGTCCTTTTGAGGACTCTCTCTCTCTCTCTCTCTCCCTCTCTCTCTCTCTCCCACACACACACAAACACACACACACTTACTTTCCCTCACTGTCTCTGTCTCTCACTTCCCCCTCTCATTTTTTTCTCCCTCCACATCTGTTAATCTGCTCAGGGAATAGCAGCAGACAGTTTTCCAAACCTCTGTGCATTTACGTGTCATGCAATTCATCATTGGTAAGTCTTGGAAGAGCACAAGTTCTGAGAAAGTTAGACTCCAACCCAGAAGTGGACCCTGAACTTGAATGAGATTGTGGCTTGCTCATCCAGTAGCTGGGAGCCTGAAATAGGTTTATTGCAGGTCTGAGGTTGAGGTGGCCAGCTTGACCCCAGAAGAAGAAAACAATGTTCTTATCTCCATCTTCAAACCTCTCTTGAGTGTCATTGTTTCTATAAATAAAAGTCCAGGCTCAGCAGAATCCAGATAGTTTTTTTTCTTTTTCGAAGAGTTTTATGCAGTTGAAGAAGAGAGGCAAGAGATCTTATTGGATCCATTTAGGTGGTGTAGCTTCTGAGTGATTCAACAACCATATTTATTTGTCATGATACTCATTTCCTGCTCGTGCATTCCACTTTATACACCTTTCTAGCACCAAATACTGACCAGCAACACAAACATGCAGTCTCACACTTGATGAGCATGTCCCATCACTGCTTCATAAGCTTCACCGTATGTCTCTCACTGTGAGCTTTTCACCGTCTGTGTGGTGGTTTTCTGAACAATGTGGCTAGCCGCTACGTGAGCCAAAATGACTCCTTGCATGAATAGAAAGATCCAAGCCAAGCTACTGCCTCTGTTAGGAGAGGCCTAGCCATCGCTAACCCCTCAGCCTGCTTCCATTACGCCGACATGGGAAAAGATTCTCTGGAAGAATCAGCTATATTATCTTAATCTTACTGGGAGTCCACCCAGTGGACAACCACCCAGTTTAGGTTGCATTTACTGACTTGAAGAAGTAAACAGGGACATGTAGCTGTTGATGGATGTGGTATTTAACTTGTTAAAGTCTTGCTCAGTTTGTTTCTAGCAGGGACAAATGAACTTGAATGTAAGTAAGTGACTTTTGCTGAAGGTTAAAAGTCAATCATGCATGGGACATGGCTGCTCTTTACCGGTAATGTGTGTTTGTTAGTACAGGGCCGTCTGCAAAGCCATTAAAGCCCCAACCCCTGTTTTAGACCTCGTCATGCCCTCTGGTCTTTGTGTCTCCATCATGGTTCATCTCTGATTCATCGTGACAGGGAACAATAACGGGCACACAGAGAAAGGGAATTCTCTCTGGCTACTTGTCAGTCCATATTAGCTCAACCCAAGTCAGCCCCCCCCCCCCTCAAAAAAAAAAAAATCTGCCCGGCTGATTGCTATCTATTGGCAAACTTGACGTAAAAATATATGCTAACAATTTCTTTTATTTATTTATTTTATTTTAGGCTTTATAAGGTGTAAAAGTTGACTGTTAATGGTTAATAAAGCATTTTGTAATACTTTATCGGTCATTTATAAATAACTGTTAAGAAAAAGTTTTGGCTCAGGCAGGACCAGACTGGTTTTTATCCTCATTTATAATTTATAATGCATTTAACAGAAGCCATCAATCTTTCAAAATAAGTTGTTAATCAATAATCTTAGTAAATGATTAACTAGGTGTAATGGTTCTGACTTTCTAATAAAGCAACAAGTCATTTTCAAACATTTATAAGTTAAACAGTAATAAACTCATTGTGGTCCAGATGCTCTGCAGCTCTTTTCCAGAAGGTCAAAGGTCAAACAGAGTTGTCCTCCGGGTGAATCAAAGAACTCAAAAGACAAATCGAGAGTCATACTGGAGGGGGATAAACACCTTGAAGGTAGTGTCCAAGTGTGTAATACATCTCACTAGGTTATGTGTGATTTTTTACTAACAATACTATGAAAAATAAGAAAATAAAGAGATGTCTGCACATTAATATGCTCTGAAAATAAGAGTGATTGCTTCTCGCCTGGGAAAGCTGTTAAGCAACAATCCCTGAGAAAGAGAAGTTGAATTTATTACTCTGGTAGAAAAAAGGCCTCTGCATGCGCCTGCAGGAAACAGGTGGGACTGGTGAGATTCAAGTAAGAAAAATTATGTTCGTATGGAACCAAAACATTATGAGAAAATAAATGGCATTTCAATATGGCAGACAAGACCACTGGGTAAATCCATCATTCCGTAATTTGGTGTTAAATGTTTTTACAGATCTATTACATTTGATCATTTTGTGTGTGATTCTTATGGTTTTAAGAAGGGCTCATACAGGTTTTGCATGTTGTGTTTTTAATAACAATCATGATCAACAAGTCAACCAAACAATATTACTGCCAAAAACATCACCTAAATGTCACCTAAAGGTTAGATGACTCTGACTGGGCCAACGTCAAACAGTACAGGGATTCAGAATCGTTCTCCTGACTCTGAGAAAAATGAGGTCTAACTGTACATCCAGCCACTGTCATGTTATGACTTCTTCCCCTCCCTCTTCATTTTTTTGTTCCATTAGGGCTTCACACTGTAAAGGAGCACCAACACAAACAGAGACGGAGCAGAGGGAATGAAAGACTGCAGTGTTTTGGGAACACCAGAGTCCTGACTGCACATGCACATGTGACTCCTTGTCAGCTGGCTGGAGTGAAAGGTGACAGGTGAGTTGATAGGATAGTATGATTTAAAAAAAAAAAATAAAAAAAATAAACAGCTGCACTTTAAATGTCATTACATTTCCTGTTATTGCTTGAGAAAAGTGCTCCGATTGAACTTTCTGGGGATAGTCACCTTTTAATACATTAAGATTTTAGTCAAACATACACTGGACCAAATACAACAAGTCAAACTAATTTGTTTATGCACAAAAAAAGTTGCATATTCTTTCTAAATCACAAGGAAATGTAACAGTACTCGTGGTTTTATATAAAAGTGTTTCCATCAATCAATTTTCATCCCAGTTAGTGAAACAATCACTATATGACAAGTTGCATAACAGAACAAATCTGCTATTAATGTAAAAGAAATCTCATAAAAAAAAGCTTGTTGCATAACACTTGTTCTTTTCCAGTATATTCTTTGATGTCCCAAAAATAATTTGAACCTGTTAGGGATGAAAACTTCCAGTGAATGGCAGGCAGTGTGCTCATGGCTAGTTTCCATCACAGTTCTTCCCTTGCATACAGGTTCCCTCTTCTTCTTCTTCTTCTTCTTCATCTTCTTTTTCTTCCTCTCCTTCTTCTTCTTCTTCTTCTTCTTCCGCCTCTTCTTCTTCTCCCTCTCCTTCCTCCTCTTCTTCTTCTCCTTTTTCTTCCTCTTCTTCCATCCATTCTAATAGATGCACCGAAAAAAAAGGCCATTGCTGCTGGCTGGCCAAAAAAAGAAAAGCTTGGCTCAACTTCTTTGTTCATTCACTTTCCATTGCAAATCCAACAGGCATTCTCTCTCAGCTCTCCTTTTCCCTGACCACAGCTATGGCTTTGGATACAGCAGCAAGTCTGTCCTTTCTCCTTTTGTGATTGAAGATAATGCCCACTGTTTTGAAGGGAAGGGAGCTTAAGGCAAGTTCAAGGAAAAATCCAGATCCTGAAAGGACTCTTCAACCATTCAGGAGAGCACGTCTATATTTGTGACTATGAGCAATACTGTTCCAAGGCTAGAAACAGGAAAACTGCTGTACAGATAATGCAGAGATTTGAACTTTGTGGAATATTTGCTTGAGCTCTGAAGTAGAAAATATAGCACAGAGTAAGTCTCTTTCATTACTTCATCGTTTTATCTTCGTGTCACAGATTTGTACAGGAGTCTCTGTAATCTAGCCTTAACAGTGTGTTGTCCATCTTCACAAATCTAGACGAAAATATTTAAAGATTGTACCTTGATTGTAAGACTGAGTTTGGTTTGGGTTGGACCTTTTAAGATAAAGAAGAGAGCTACTTGTCATTCAGAACTGACTGAGTGGGTGGAAAAAACAAAACAAGAAAAAAAAGATGATCTCAAGTTTTAAGAAAATCTGCATCCTTGAAAAAAAAAATAGTGTGACCTCCAGAGTGGTTTTCAGATCTACGCCACGAGGCCACAGGGTCAGTTTTAAGTATTTGTCACAGCTAAGAGTCCAAAAGTCAACGAGCATGGGTCTGGTCAGTACCTAGTAAAATCGTGCCACACTACCTCGCCTTTCAAAGTCTTCTCAGCTACACTTGCAAGACTTGACAATCATGTTGGAGAGTTGCTCCACTTTGGGGGTTCGTCCAGAGTAGTAGAGTATAGTGAGGGGTTCCAGGTCTTGAGGGACACAGCAGGGGGCGGCCGATGCCTCTGGATTCAGAGTGTTGTACAGGCTCAGCAGCTATTGGAAAGCACACGGGAGAGATGAAAACTCACTTTCAGATATTATTTACAGCTGTGCAACAATTAGGTAAATTGTTTTTTATTCAGTAACTACAGAGTGATGGAATCTTGATAATCTATTTGCTAGGTCAGTGTAACGGCTAAACTTTACGAAATATCTGTAAATATTGAGATTAATAACCAACTAAACAATCAACACTAAATAATCTGGTGAATTCTATAATGTTTTTTTCCCACACATTTTCCGGAAGATTACGGTCTAGAATATCCTGTCTGCTAGTCTACAAGTGTTTGCTGGACACGGTTGCCTATTCTGTTTTCAGTGGTGTTGTTATAGCTCAGCCATACAGTCCATGTATGAGCTCAAGAATCAAAACATGAAGCTAAAAGAGGCGAAAGGTTCATCTTATTAAGGTCAAGAATAAACTTCACAGTTATCAGCAGTTTTCATACGGACTATTTCTTCGTATTCCCAAGAAAACTGTTCACAGTGAGGTCTGGGAAGGAAGTAAAAAATGACACGGATTGCTAATATTTTGAGATGTTGCTTGTTAATTGGTGGCACGTCGTCCGTCTCCCAGTGTTTCTGTTGTCTCTCTATTTAGGTCTGATTGGATCAACCACTTTTTGGATTGAGTGTAATTATATTTAGGTTCATGCTTGTTTTGATCCCATGAAGACTTCCAGGTGGAGGCAGAGGGCTCAGACGTGAATATCTCAAACTCTGGACTAAAAGCTACATGTACCTGCATGGCTATTTACCACTAAAAATAAGTGAAACATATGTTTTTGTTTTGTTTTACACTGTGGTAAAGTATCTCACAAATGCTCTCGTTTTGTATCACTGTGGAGTCCTTACCGAGCTGTGTGTTGTGTCTGAACTCCTCAGGTAAGGACAGGGCCCAGAGCAGTAGTTGGCGTCGTAACCACTGGGCTCATGGATCCACTTCCAGTCCAAATCACGCCGGAAATCAATGTGGAGCTTGCGAACACAGCAGCTGTCCTCCGTGTTTCTGTGATGAGGAAACAAAACAATAACGAAATCAGTCTCCATATTAATTTTTGTAATAATGCATCTAGACATTCTCTGAACATTTAATACCTTCTTGGTCACATGGGCTATACTATATATACAGTGTGTTGCAGGATATATTTGGGATATTACAAGTAATACCTATTTGTCAATTGCTAAAGACTATTTATGTATCCCCTTACGAGAAACAGTAGTTTGTGTCCAGTGCTCTCTTGCGTCGGCGGGTGTACTGAGTGTCCAAGCGGTGTGGTGGGATCATCATGAGGATAAGGTGAGGCAGGTACTGTTCCTTTTTCTTCTTCAGGTGATCCAGATCCAAGCGACTGTGCTCCTCATCTCCATCCACACCTTAATTATAGACATGATCGAGGCACACATAAACCAACTATTAAGTGGCTTTTTTCCTTTCACAATGTCCCTCATCTGAGCATACAATTTTCAAAATTATTGAGTATGAAACTGTCATCGCTGTCTTTTTGTCTGACATTGAAAGCTTATTTTTAGTCCTGAGGCAAAAGTTGAATCAGGCAACACTTCTTTCTTATAAAGACAAACAATCATAAGCACTTAAATTAGGTGCTAAATTATATCAAACTTGTACCAAACTCCCCAAATTTTGAAATGACAAATTACAATATGTATATATCTTTAATTATTGAATTGACTAAGGACTATATGAACATGCAACACAACCCGCAGATCTTAAACTGATAGGATAGAAAGATGGAAAGAAAACATTCAGAGACATTAGATTAAATGAGCAACTAACACCTGGCATAAATAACTATATGACAAAATGTTGTTGAAGCCCACCTTTGAACTTCACCTCCAGCACCTCGTTCTCATTATCAATGATGTCACCGTTTGGGTTGAAGGTGTGGCAGGGGCAGTGCACACTGATTTCCAGGCCCAGGTTAGTTCCTGATGGCAAACGAGCACGGACAAGAGGATTGTCAAAGTTCTTCTTTTTGTCTAAAACTCAATACTTGTAAGAGAAATACAAGTCATGTTTCTGGGTTCAAACATTGAATGATCATTAGGGCTAATGAGAGGTTTTTGTAAAAAAACTAATGACAGTGACCTCAGTCTCACCTCTGTTCATCAGCCATTCCCGCACTGTCTCAGTCACATCGAAGGAGACCCATTCTGGGGTACCTTTGGTCAGCACATTCTTGGCTCCGATGTAGCGTTGTTTCCTTATGTGTTCATTTGGCCTCACAATCTGCAAGGCAAGAAGACATGGTCACTCAAAAGGTTTTTGCTCAATACTTGTTCCAACAAAATAACATGTAGAATAGAGCAAACACCAGACAAGGCTGTTGGTACAAGAAAGAGCTGTTAGTTGTCTTGAGCAAGGCTAAGCTAAGCTATGCTATGAGTTAAGATAATGTGATTACAGATTATATCGCTAAAAAAAAATAGATAAAAAAAGACTAAGAGCATCCAAATGGCTTTGTTAGGTTGTACTTATGGTGCTTTCGTGTCATATTGGAGTCACCGTAATTACCAGTTTCCCACTTGTAAATAGCATTCATGTCAAAATCCAAGTCGTAATTACGACTGATATATCCAGTGTGATATATCCCATTTGGTGGTAAAAAGTGCAGATGTGCCTTCAAAAGCAAGCAAACATGGATGTCTAAAATCTGCCGAAGTCTGTTGTTAGAGGTAATTAAAGGCTGAGATGTAGTAGGTGCAGTGCTATATTGAAGCACTGTATTTGTAACTCTCATATGTCAAACAATGCAGTAAAACAACAAATGTCCCTCAACAATATTTCCACTTTGTTCAAATTACCCTCCTGTTTAGTAGCTGTTAATGGTGTTTTTCTTCTAGCTTGTTATGTTAGACATGTTCATCAATGTAGTTGAGCATGTAAGCATGGGCTGATGGTTCTGCAGGTATGTGGTCATAAGCCAAAGTACTGGACAAATTGAAATTTGGACCCATCCCTGAAGCTGTGCTGGTAGCATGGCTAAAAATGTGACCTAACCTCGACCTAACATGGAAAAAAATGGGAGAATTTTTATTGTTCCTTTTTTAAATTCTTGATATTATCATGTAGTACTTAGTGCATTAATAACTGTCAGTTTGAGCATATTTTAAATTCTGAATAGTTTTAAGGGACCACACATCCATGGAACACCCTCACAGGTTATTTGACTTTTTTTGGTTTATTATACCTCCCCCTTGATAGAGCTTGATTGACATCCCCCTCATTCACTTATTTGCTTTGTTGCACCGGTTGGGGCGGGACAAGTTACACATTTTTTTATTTTGATTGGTTCATGGAGTCCAGTGACATCACATACTCCACCCACCTTAAGCGTGAACAGAGGTCTAATTAGCCAAATAATTCAAAACACCTGGAGTGTATGTAGGGCCTTTATCTGCATATATTTTTCCTGTTTCTATTTTTTGGCCTGTTGGGGGCAGAAGAACTTGACAGACATCCTGACACACATGTTAACCTGTTGGGAGACAAGAGCAACATTCAACTGGAGTCACATCTGTTAAATGTGAGTCCAGTATTCACTCTTCTTTTATCTCTGTTTTTCTCTCCCAAGGTAAATATCCAGCTCTTTAGCTTGCTAGCTGTTTTTCACCAGCTAGCTAGTTGCTAGCCTAGTCTATATGCTGTGTCATGGCTAGGAAGGGAATAGTTTATCAAAGCTTGCTTGCTGAAAACAACAGCTGTTTGTGAAAACAAGCTTGTTGCGAGCAGTAATATTCAGCAATTTAGTAAATTTGTGTGCTCTTAGACCAAAACAATTAAGCTACAGGCTAAAAGAAATTGTGCAAAGTTGCAGGATTGGATGCTAATTGTCTGTGACTTTCTCACTGCAAGCTGCAGCTTTCACATTACCCACAGTCAATTTTATTCTTTCTAAATATAAACACATTTGTCCAGTTCATAGCTTTTGCTTAAAAAGAAACTTGGTGGTTGCTGTGTGTGTTCAGTGGGAGCACCTATAAAAGTAAATTACAAGTCTAGCTCCTGACCTGTCTCTGGAGTAAAACGGTAAAACAATGCACATCATTTCGTCCCATATATTTGGATGAAAATGTGAACAAATATGAAAGTAAAAGAAGAATGTGATTTATTTCTCAGGAAATCTGTCTTGAGTATGACCGGGGTGAAAAGTAACTAAGTATATTAAACTAAGTGCTATGCTTAAGGACATTTTGCTGCCAATATTTATGTACTAAGATTTTAAACACAGAACTTTTACTTACTCATTGTGTTATTGCTACTTTTAAAAGAGTATGCCCCTCCCCCTCTCCTGTACTCCCCCCTGTTTTTGAAACTGACAGTAAAAATAATTTCCTTTGGTAGAATGAAAACACCTGCCCCCTGCTGCTCCCCTGCATTACACTGACCACCAGATTAAGCTCTTCTGTAAACACACACTTGCTAGATACCCACCACGTAACTTATACGTAATAACGTATACTTATTTAAATTGGAGTTGCAGTTGCCTGTAGTATTATTTATGTGTTTGCTAAAATTGTCTTTTTAGATTTCTCATAACATCATGCCTGACCAGAGCATCTGTATATAGTGGTATTTTTTTATCACTTTTATTTTAATAGTTACCTTTAGATTGGATCTATAATGCCAAGGATATTTAG
This sequence comes from Seriola aureovittata, assembly GCF_021018895.1. Lineage (NCBI taxonomy): Eukaryota > Metazoa > Chordata > Actinopteri > Carangiformes > Carangidae > Seriola > Seriola aureovittata. The sequence continues at coordinate 11,795,577 of NC_079382.1, read as the reverse complement.
ACAGAATAAAAGGGACTTTATGATGTTGACTACAACTTAGGAAAGTGGTCGTATCATGTCATCACTTAACAGAGCAGAGCCGCCTTTTAATAGCTTGATTTAAAAAAGACCTCTACATAACCAAAATGGAGACCATATTAGATCTGACCTGCCAGTACTGCACTAACAGTAACCCTGTCTTACTTCTGCAAACACTCCGCAGGCCTGTTGAGCTTTTTGGCTTTTGGTCTGGCTGTTACCCACGCCCGCAACCACAATCTGGTTGTCGTTGGCTCTCTTTGTCAATTAGAGCCTGAAATCATGTGGTGGAGAACAAGTAACCAGCTTATGTAAGATGCATTCTTGACAGACTAGAATCTAGTAATGTTTTAGCATACAAAGATTAAATCCAGAAAAGAGAGATTTTGAAGCTCCTTGTTGCTTTGACTTTGAGCTTTGCCTTTGATCTTGGTAGAAGGACAAGGAAACAGTATCTTTACACACCTGGTAGAGCTCAATCCGCTGTTCATTCCTCTTGGCACTTGAGTTTGGCACCCTCAGAGCTCGAAACTCTGCTCTGAAGAGGTTGGTTGAGTTCCTTTCCATGGCGGAGACGTTGAAGCGGAAAACCTTAGAGGTGATGCCTTTTGGGCAGTAGAGCAGATCGTCTGGAACAGAAAGAATAAAATAAAAGTTAAGTGAGAGAACAGGCTTAGAAAGTCTTATCAGGATCTGATAAAACCAGCAGTGTATGTCCAGACAACTGCATCATCACTTCTGGACAACATAATCACAGATAATCTCTTTGTAATCTCCTTCATATGTATGCAAGAGATGAAATAAAGAGTTTCTCAGGTGTAGGCCTTTTTCACAGCAGACATTTTGCCTTAGCATAGTAGGAAAAGCACAGGTGTTATCAATAACATTAACATTATTGCATTAAATTCTATTCAAGTCTAAGCCATGACAGGGTCACAGTGAGCCAGCTTGAACAATACCAGGACTCTGAAACTGAAGCAGCTAAATGGAATTCAGATGTCATTCATTTTATTATTGAAACCTGTGCTCTTCCCACTTTGACATGTCAAAATATCTACATAGAAAAATGGCTTTTAAAAGTATTTTTCTGGGCCATATTTAGTATGTATGTGACATTTCTTCATCTGACATTGTGCAGCAAAAGACAATCAATGTATAATGACCTTTTAACTATTATTACTACTCCAGTAAAAAAAAGATTATGTTCTTTAAAGATTTTTTCATCACTGTTTTGAGAACCTTTTTTTGGGAACCTTGCAAAAATAATAACTTATAACTAAGAACAAAGGGTTGCCACTGTAAAACAAAAACTACTGATTTGTGAAATTAAGTTTCTAAACACTCTGAAGTTCATATTACAAGCTGTGAATTAACATTTAAAAAGTTAATAATGGGGCTGCAAATAATAATTTTAATTCTCAATTAATCTCCCATTAATTTCTCTACTATTCAACTTATAATTTTGTCTATTAAATGTCAGAAAATAGTGAAAAGAAATCTACCTAAATTTCCTAAAGCCCAAGATGATTTCATCAAATTGCTTGTTTGTCTGGCCAACACCTCACAACCACCAAATAAGACAAAGTGAAGCAGCAAATCCTCATGAATAAGAAGCTGAAATTTGTAAACTTGAAGAATTTTGCTTCAAAAATTACTACAACAATGAATCAATTATCAAAATAGTTGCTGATTATTTTTCTCTCGACTGGCTCATTTCAACTCACAACAAACTTTTGTAAAGTACTTTTCTGTGGCTTAGTGAGGGAGGAGTGGACTGTGCCTTTTCGATCAAACTTTTATCCACTTGATGCCAGAGTAATGTCAGTCATGCTTCAAAGAGATACAGTACTTTGTTCACTGATATCTTAAACTGAGTTGGCAGCAGATGAAATCTTTTTAAACTCTTGATTATAATGCAGTTTGCATTTTTTTTTCCTTTTTTGTCATACCATATTACTTCAGATGTGTTGAGATTTAGTTCTACAGGAGAATGAAAATAGGGGCATGAATTTACATGTTTATTATATACTGGAAAACTTATAAACCCGTTCACACCTAAAATATGAATTTGGGTTTACTGACCCTTTAGTGGTTGGCACTAAGTTTATCAGCCACAGTGAAATGATTAGTGTTGTTGCCTGCCTTATCAAAATTCCTCAGTGTTTTTCCAACACTTTTTGTCTATATTTGGTGGAAATGAAAATGTTGTAATTGAAATAGCAATATTATTGAGCTTAGTATGACTTCATCTCCCTGGTATCTGCGTATCAAAAACCCTTCTATCTTCAGTTCCACTGACAACTTTTTGGACCCAAATGCCTTCTGACCATGATGACTTCTCCACAACCCAACCTCAGTCATTGACATATGCCAGATTCTGTATGCGTACCATGCTATAAAAGGAAATCTTTCCGATGTTTGCTGTCCAGCCTCTCAATGCAGTAATTTGCCAGTCTTGCAGCAGCTTTCTGCTTCATTTGCACCTGTCACAGATTTGTGGTGGTTCACAGTGCTGCCTCAGTTCCACCAAAGGTCAACAGTTTACCTTCAGAAACCATCAAAAGGAGAGTTTATGTTTGCCCACATTAACTGAGGGAAAGAGGGTGAAATCACTGGTTCCAAGTCAAAAATTGATTCCACATAGCCAGTGCTCTAGTCCTGTTATACCACAAGGGGCAACACCCAAAGGTGGCCGTGTCTTCATAAGTACTGGCTTCACTCTCAGTCTGCTGTTTCTACCTGATCTTTAGGGAATTGTTCAATATTTTGGGAAAATACACTTATTTGACATTGATATCACTCATGTACAGTAAATATGAAGCTACAGTCAGCAGCCGGTTACTTAGCTTAGCATGAAGACCAGAAACAGTGCTCTGTGGGAAGGGAACAAATCTGCCTACTAGAACATGGTAGGGACACATGCCTATAAGTGTTTTTTTTAAACACTCAAGCTAATCTACATAACCACATCTTTAATGAAAGAAAATTGTTCCCAAAGTGAATCGTTATCTCTAATGTCAAGTAGAGATATACCATTACGAAAACATCAGTTTGGATGCTGAATAAGTACACTGCTAATGAGAGTGCATCTTGAAGAATGACAGCATCAGTAGTTTCAGCCAGTGCCCCACAACAACACATGTTTATGTTCAAGTGACAAAGCCCTCTAGTGGCTGTAGTAAAAATGTTAGGAGCAAAGTAGGAAATCTGTTATGACGACACAGTCTGCATAGGGAGAGGGCCGGGGTGGATGGATGTCAGTGACAAAAAGCATGACTATGATCATTCCCTAACCTTAACCAAGTGTTTGTTACTGTAACCACAACAATGAAGCTTCCCTAACCTTACTGAAGTAGCCTAGTTATTTTAACCCAAATCACAAAGTTTCCCTGAATCTGACCAAGCCTTAACCACAGCATTGTCAGATGATAAAAGAGATTTATTTTTGCTTTGTAAGGATTGTCTAGACAAACATCGTCCTGGCGATATGGGGCGTCAGATCAGAAAGCTATTGTATGTGTCATTGTAGAGGGGATGGATAAACAATGTAATTTGTGGTTTAATTTGGAGGACTTGTTGGAGACAAATTTGACACATCATCTGAAAAATTTTATAAAGAGGCTTTGGACCAGTATCTGTACATTTCAGACACCACCACTGTAAATTGATTTTGATGAGACATCAGGTAATTATATAAGAAGTCCGGCATTTGTTAGGGATGACGTGTTTGTCATTTGTTTTGCTTCTATAGCTGTTGATAAGAGGACTGAAACTAGTTCTAGATTAAATTTGCATTTAAAAATACACCAGTTCAAAGTGGGACTACAACAGAAGTGAGCTTCATGACCACAATGATTTAAGTAGGGTGTCTTAACCTTGATCAGAAAGGTTACAGAACTTTTAAAACCTGATTTACCTCCTAAATTAATTTGCAAACATAATAAAGATACAGAATATCTAGAAAGTTAAATAATTTCTGCCAAACAGGCCTATTCATAATATATTGTGATGATATGAGGGAGATTACGTCTCTTTATTATCATTTAACTGAAGAAATCATCGTCCCTGCCAGAGCACAATGAATCTTAAAATTGTTCATCTTGCCTTCTCCAGCATATGAAAATCACATTAACCAGTCTGAGCAGGCTCAGTGTGTATATATGTGGATATACTAAGCTATTGACAGAATGCATATTTTCAGGTATGAGATCACACTGGACACATAAAAACCTCTGCCAATACCACAGCTTTAGGCTTGACAAAGTAAAAAAAATTAAGGGTGATATTATTTTGTCCACATTTTAAACATTATAAATGTTGACTAGGACACACTTTTTAGGTATTTACGTGTCAGTTCAGCTCTTATAGTGTTATATTGTTTTTCTGCCATTTCCCATTTGTTCTTTAATCACATAAGGTTACAACAACAGAAACAGTGGTCTTCACCCAAAAGTACGTGTGTAAATCTGTCTTACATCTTTGTACCTAAAGCCCCTCTGTGACTGAATCCAAAAATGAAACCACCACATGAACTTGAGGCACCTAGTGCCTGGCGTTTTTGTCATAACCATTTTGTGAGATTTAAAACAGAACATTGCTGAAGGAAAATAGGTCTTTTGAGAAACACCTGTTGATTTCAAAGGGACTGTGATGCAATGGTCTTGGCTTTCCTCTAGACCATGAGGCCCTCTCCGGCTCTCACACACGCACAGCATTTATCCTATTCTACTTTCTCAGTAATCCAGACTCAGTTGGACCACATGCTGTATGAATCTCCCTCAAGTACTGACACATGTCCCTCTCAACGTAGGTTTTCCACTTCCAGTTCATAGCTTTTAATTCTATAAAGGAAATAGTTGTGCCAAAGAGAGGTTTAGCACAAAGCAAAGAATGTGAACAGGACGTTACTGACAAATATTCACCAAAAAAAACAACAAAAAAAAACGTTACCTAAGGTTACCATGTGCAATGAAATGATGGCACAGTGGAATCATTCATGTTTAAGGGGATGGATTCTGGCTCAGTTTCACACTCAATTTAGCAAAGTTAAACCTGAGCACTACAGTTAGTGATCTCATGCTTATGGGCCACCCCTCTGGGGGATTCACAGGCCAAGACAAGCAGTGGGGTCACTTAAAGCTCTCTTTCAGTGTGGAGGTGGGTGGTAATGATGTGTCTGTGTATGTGATAGCATCATGGGACCCCACTCCTCCTGTAGAGTCACACTCTAGGGGAGTGAGGGATCCCATTATCCAGGCTAACGGGGAGGTCCTTCCATCATCTAACTTTTCCTGTCCACCTCTGTTAACTTTTCCTACTCCTTCTCCTAAAGGCATCCCCCTCTGCCTGGGCAGATGTCCCTCTCATTTGGGCCTGACTGGAAAGGAAATGGGAACATCTGGGGAGAGGGACAGGATCCATGGAGGAAAAAAACAAGAGGAGGAAGAGTGGAGTCAGGAGTAGGAGGAGAGTGACTTTCCTGGAACACTAGTTCAGGGTTAAAACAGGTTGGTGAGCATTACAGGAACAAAGCACATCCTCCAAGTGCAAAACAAGTCCACCTTTCATATTTACAAAACTCAGAAAGCTCTGACACAGACACCTCTTTTTAATGGGGAGGATGTTTGATGTATGTGCAGAGTTTGACACAAGAAGGCGGACTTCACATTCATCTATTCATGTGCTGAAGGAGGAAAGTTTATCTGTGCTCACCTCATGGTGAAGAAGGAGACATCTTGTATCCAGCAGTTAAACTTAAGAAGTAACAATGTTTGTATAGTCATAGATTCTCTGTTTCTCAACTAGGGAGAAAGACTAGCTGTAATTTTAGGAATTTTTTAGCAAGGTTTTGTGGATTTTTTTTTGTGGAAGCCCATATCAGACAGAAGTTATCATTCCTTATAACCTTAAACCTGCCTAATATGCAGCAGAAGAAAAAAATCGAAAGTGATAAAAGCTGCATGGCATAGAAACCTAACTGCAGTTTGAGTGAGGCGTCTGGCTGGCTCTTCAATTGGTGCGTAATTACGCACAGTGGACGCCTTGATTGCTTATATTAAAATGACAAAGTGACAGAAACTTAGCTGCCTAAAGAGCTGCAATACTTACTGCTCTCTGGCGGTCCGTAGACCATGTTGAATTTGTATATCTCTTTGGCATAGTACTCTGTCTCTGTGTTGTCCTGACCGCAACTTTGCTGCCGATCCCTCCCAAGCTCCTCCAGTAGCTCCTTGGTGCTGTTATACAATGCTTGGATTTGATAAGGGATTTTATTCGGTCCGAGGGAGTGCGGAGGACTCGTCAGTCGGAGTTTGCTCAGAATCTGACCCCGTATCGCCTCGACCCTCTTCCTTTTCACATGGTCAATATCCACGGTGGCACAAGTTGACAGGCATGAGCTCAAAGTTGCGCAGTTGAGGAGGAGGACAAACAGTAAAGCCTTACCCAAATGCATATTTCTGTCTGCATTTGGTTCGCTCGGTAGAAATGTGCAGATTCACAGGCGACGACTGCCAAGGTCAGTGTCAGTTAGCCTTCAGATCAAGCTGATGAGCCCTGCTGTTGTTTCTTTGAACTTCCTTTGGAGCTAATGATGAAAAACTCCTCACTTAATACGTTTTCTCGTGGCAGTCCCTTTTGTTATCAGCAGAAATCCAACTGTGTGTTCGCCCATGAGACATTACCCAATTCAAAGTCCCGAGCAACAGAAACTCTCCCACATATATGAAATTTATCCGGCACAAATATCTCTGTAGAAACAAACAGACTTTTCTTTTGCATTCTTGAGCTCAATCCAGTAGATTTAAGGCGTCCCACAGCTGGGCATATTTCTCCTCTTTTCTTTCTCATTAAAATCTAGAGCCTCTTTATTGTCTCTGAGGAGACAGACCGCAGGCTGTCAGGTTAACGAGGTATATGCGACTTTGAGCGGTCGGTATGGCCTCGCATGTGTTTTATACCAGTAGTTTCTGACGTTTGATGGAGGAGGGACCGCAAGCACCCGGGAGAGCCCAAATCATAACAGGGCTCATTGCGATGCACCAGACATCAGCTGTGACTAATAAACATGTAAAAGAGTCTACTCTTTTATTTTCTGACTCTTCAGTCATATGTACTTTTAAAGGAAGTTGGAAAGTTACAGTTTTTCTTTATTAAGGCAACCGAGATGGTATTAAGATCTAATCGTCTAATCTTCTTTGCTGTTTCTCCCCATGTTTTTAACAGTAGACTACTGTCAACTGTGATCTCACAGAGGTCTCAGTTGATGTTTCTTCTGGTTGTCTCCCGTATTTTAGGTTTGTTAATGGCCTGGGTCGCCCACCCTCTAGTGGCAAGTCGCGGTACTCGCAGTAGCCTAATTAAACTGACTATCTGCGTTTTCCTCCATTAAATTACTTTCTCAGTGTCTTAAAACATTTTCTTTTGAATAACATTAAGTTGTTAAGATTTCTTTTGTTCCCTCTGAAATATAAAAACTCCACTTTTCCTTCTGATTCACTGGCTGATTCAAGGATGGCCTAAAGTTAATGTACTGTAAACTAACACAACAAATCTAAACCCTGATACTTGAAATACTGAGCCAACCTATTAAACTTTAATGTTGCTCAGTTAAGTAAATCTTAAATTTCTTAAAATGTTAAAATTGTGTCCTAGATTCATCTTGTAGCAAAGCGAATTTTAAACCAAGGATTTCTCTGAAAATGTGCTATATTTCTGCCGAAGCAACCATAAAAATAACAATGAAAGGGGTTTGTAGATTTTACACATAGAAATTCCACTCACAGAATTTGTAATAATTCACAGTTGGGTCCTTTGTCTGCTCTTCTTCAGCTGGAGCCTTCGTATAAAGACCCACACAATACAGGACGAATCCTGTTGTCAGAGGCTGCTCTCATATTACAGAAATCTTTTCAGACTTCACATTCTGGCTACATGATTGCATTACTGTTCAAAAGAACCAAAGTTTCCTCACTGTCGAAGCAGATTTTCCCATGCCCTCTGCAAACCACCATCCACATAAAAATCATTTTTCTACACTGATGTCTGAAGGTTTATTTGCAGACCCCTTAAGTTATTTCATCTTTTTTGATTTTTTCCCCTCCACAGTCTGTTTTATCTCTATTCATAGAGCATATCCACATTTCTCAGACCTATTTTAGGTCAAAGCTCACTCAACCACTGGAGGCCCCATACCCAAACATGGGGTCTGGTATTTCACTATGTTTCTTTTGCTCACCAGTTTGCATGGCAAGAATGATTTAGTAGAATGTCCAAACTTGGTAAATATTTGGCTTTGGATCATAAACCCAGGTGCCTGTTTGCACTATACGCACCATCTTGATTTGTTTTGCTAATTTGTTGGAGATGAGTAGGGTGAGGTTTGTATATTTGTATGTTTTGTTAGAACAATGTTACTTAATGTTGCATACATGCTCATGCACCATCCGATACTCCCACTTGGTGTTTGTCTGTTATCTCATCTTTTTTTGTCTGATTATGTTGCTTGGAAAAGTGTAATGTGATTTATTTTAACAACATCATCATGTCTGTGAACAGTACAGAACAGAAAGAACTCTATTTTGTTTCCAGTATTTTAGAAATGTCAAATTTCTTTTCACTGTTTTATTTACAGTTGCATAAAAATGAGCTTGAATGAGCAATTTGTTGCTCCACATGCTGTGAAGATCAGTTGCAATAAAGTTCCATTGTGCTGGTTAAACAGGCAGCCAGTAAATGCTCTGTTTTGTTTGTAGATGATTAAGCTCCATAGTATCTGTTTTCTTTGATACTTTGGTCATAGGAACATTTTTGCTTTAATGTTTATTGTTTGGAAATTGGTTTCCACTAGCGTCTCCCCAGGCTCGGGCTGAAATGTCTTCATTCATGAGTTTGGCTCAGTGATGTAGTGATCCAAACCCAAAATGGACCAAAATGGTTGTTTGGGTTTTAAGTGATCCAAGAATGAGATGTCTTCATAGCCATTGTGAAACTATTTTGGGACAAGCATCCAGGTCCCTGGTATCCCTCAGCCACTTTCCCACAGTCCTCTGTGTATACTGTGTTGCACCGAATTAAAGCTTATCTCAAAAGTTTGAAAATAATCATAGGGAAGAGTCTGGGGAAATTATGACCCAACAAAGTCATTTCTGATTTTTCCCCTCTTACCAAGAGTTTAAGACTTTTGTCTTTGTTCTTGAGGATGATGATCTTTCAGTAGATCATTTTCCAGTCTCTGTGGCATACCTCAGTAAATATACCATTACTTAATGTGGCTTTCCTTTCTATAGATAAATTCCAATAGTTAACATTGCACTGTAAACCGACTTTTGGTAAAACTTTTGGTCGATTTGATGGAATAAATGAGGCTCCTTGTTCTGCATTTGCAAAATGCTGCTGTTTCTGTCCCATCCTTTGGCCATTTCAGTAATGTTGGCAGTTCTCCACTAAGCCAGCAGGTGATGCTGCATAGCTATGTCTGCTGTCTGTGTCTGCACACGGACACAAGAGCAGAGAAACTCAACATTTCAAGAGGATCATATTGTCTAAAAATGTCTATTTCATGCTCAAAAAATGTCCTTCCTTCAAGAGTCCAGAAATTCTACTACAATAAGTGAACAAAATCTGTCAGTACATCATGACAAACCTTTCTGTGAAATGTCACATTTAGTTGGACAATTACGTCAGCAAAATAAATGAATGAAGGAGACATTTTCAAATAGACAGATTCACGTGTGAATATACATCAGCTGATACATTTGATTTTCATATATAAATATGTCTGAACTCATTGTCATAGTTATCATCATCATCATCATACTTCATTTGTCTCTGGTCTTACCAGAAATGTAAAAAGAACAGGCAGAATTATCAGTGATCGAGTACCAACTGTACTTCCTGGTTCAGCGTGTATTTCAGTTCGTCTTATCAAGGCTGTGTGGAGAGATTCTGTAATGGGTTTTGGGTCTTCAGCCGGAGGCCATACACACACACACCATCACATGGACCCTGTCTAGTGCACAACAATTATGTCATCCCTCTCACTCTGTCACACACACACACACACACACACACACACACACACACACACACACACAACACACACACACACACACACACACACACACCCACACACTTTGTAGTAGTCCAAACTGTCTGGGGATTCCTAGACATGATCCCAGACATCACCATCAAAGTTCACTTTTACTCCAGGCGTCCTCCAGTGATTACCTCACTGCTGGGTCAGGTTTTAGTGAGTCACTCTCCGGCAATCTGTCCGTCTCGCGCGACACACGGAAAAGGAATGCAGCTACAGTCCGGAGGATGAAAACAAAAACACATGCTGGTAGCCATATGGAGGAATATGTCCTCTTTTTCCTGTAATGTAGGTTAGATTCCTAGTGACTGTACTTGTTAGAGTAGTTACTGCGATCATAGTGCTTAACCTCTTCCAGCAGCGTGGTGATTGGAGAGCGCTGTGTTTATAAAACATAAAACTTTGGCTTTTCTAAATCTTAAAAGGTTCCATAGAGTAGACAGACTTTACCATCTGACCACATGCACAAACACATACAGAGTCAGACTGCTTAAGACTGGCTAGACAGAGTCAGACAAACCCCAAATACTAAGCAGCATCCTGCCAGATTTCCCTACTACAGCACACTGACAAGCCAGAACAGTAAAGTCTGCTTTGTCTGAGGGTAACAAGCCATATGAGTCATACTTGGGGAGTCAGTTGGGTAGGAATGCTAACAGGAGACCCCTAAAACCCGCACCAGCGGAGACGATGATGTGTATATGTCATGGCCATACAACTCAAATGACTCATTTGATTCGTCCACCATCTGTGTTAGTCATCGGTTTTCTTAATACATGTACATAGGAAAGGAACACCATGGCGGCTAGACGATGACTTAAGGTGAGATCACGTGGCATCAGCAAAAACTTGTCCGTCACTTTGTCATTGTCGTGTATGAGATGTACTGTATGTCTTTATCTTTTTCCTGTCTTCCTCTTGATACTGTAAATACAATGCTGAAAGTGATTACATGGCAGAGTTGAAGGCTAACTTTGGTGTTGTGGTTGAATTTGAGGCAGTGGCCAACTTTGCTTGTTGGCAGCTCCAAATGGCTTCAATTGATTAATGCTGGAAAAATGTGAGTGTTGGTGTGCTCACAGGTGTGCCCAGGTTGTGTGTCTGTGACTGGTTTAGACTTGGTTTATTCTGGCTGCGATTCTGTTCTGCCACATCTCTGACGATTTTGCTTTCCCACACAATTCCACTTCTCTGTTCCCTATCCTGGGCCCTTGTTGCAGCAACACTCTGGTGCAAGCCTAGATGGCAGTGAAGTGAACTGTTCCCTCCTACCTCCAAGTCATGGTCAAACGCTGCACTCCAGCGTGACCACTGAGCACAACACACACTCAGGGGTTTTGCTGCTACAGCCGTACTTGGTCTCATATGACAAGTAGCTTATGGTTGTTACATGTTAGTTAATGGTAGAAAACTTTATTAAGATATTGCCCTATAACGAACATTACTTGGCTATTTTATTGACTTAATGACTCTCCTGAACTTTTGCCACTCTTGCAGTATGTTTTAAATTTTACGATGATCCCATTCTTCTTTCTTGTGGCAACAACAAAAGTTACTTAGTCTCACTTGTACTGCATCCTTGAAGCACTTGGAGATTCAGTACATTTCTTGTAAATCACTTTTGACTGAAGAATCTTCTAAATGAACCTGATGAAACTGCATTTACTTAATGTTAAATCTTGTGTAGTTTTGTTTTAATGGTTACCATGAATGACAAATCCATTTCAAATTTGTTTTTGATCACCAGGGGACAGAAGATCTTCAAACCAACTGAGACAAACAGCCCTGACATGATGTGTTGGCAAACAGGTACTCTGCAGGAGACATGGAGCGATATCAGCGTCCCATTGGAGCCATGTTTCTGCTTTCCTGATGATTGTAAGTCCAGTATTCACTCTAGTTCTAATCCTGTTGTGGTTTCCATCAACTCCTGGGGAAAATATCTGGGCCTTAGCATACTTTTTTTTAACCAGCTATATGCAAACTTTGTCAGTCTGCAGTTTGATATGTCAGTCAGAGCTTGTTTGCTGGGAGGAATAACACAAAATTATACAGTAACTGTTTAAGTTGCTAAAAAGCTCTGTAGAGCTACAAGATAATTCTCATCAGTTAATGAGATCCCTTCGCATTATACATAAATATTTGATCCTATTTAAATATAAAAATATTGATTCAGTTAAAAAGATGCTGAAAAAACCCCTTTCACCCCAAATGTTCACATTTAGTTGTTCCCTTTTCCTCCCGAAAAGATCACCTTTGTCATTTTTTCTTTCTGGATTTTTGGCTGCTGTGGTCGTGGCCGTGGTGTTTGGCAGGCCTCTGAGACGGCTTGCTCCCATAAGACGGCATATTGAGGTGGTCTGATGTCGCAAAGGTGAAGACTGTTCACTTTACATCTGGGTCTAAGGGGGTGGCGATCTGCTGAGTTAAGGCCTTTTGGAAAGCAGAGGACAAGGTGTCATTGGGCCTCGGCATGAATATGAAATAGCAACGCCCATGATGTTGATTCACACTCCAGACAAATACTGTCAAAGCTAAGGCTAAACACACTTAGCATTTTTTGATTAGCACTCAGTGTGAGTAAGACGGCAGAAAGTCGCTGTGCTCAGTGATGTTTGTTGTGATTACTAATGGCAGGGTTTGTGCGAGTGATGGATGGGAAGAGGCTGTCAGCGATTCCAGTTATGATTCAGCTCAGTTTAATCATGTTACCAAACCACGAGGGATTCTTTTTCAGTGACTTAACTTTCTGCACTCTCAGTGTCATTTTTATGCTGTTTGGGCTAAAATATACAACTTTCACTACCACATTTACTGATCAGCTGAATTTAGGAATGCCAGAGAATAAGAAGAAAAACAAGTCTTTCAGCCTTTTCTAGCTCATCCTCGTTCTTTGTGTGGAATTTCAGAGAAAACCACATCAGGCCTTTTTCCACTTCCCTCCAACTTTAACCCTCCTCACCCCCACCTCTGTATTCCCGTAAGTACGGCAAGTTGGATAATGAGGAAATTGGCTTTTGGAATCGCAGCAGCATTGGCACGCATGGCAGAGAAAGTGTCAAAATAACAGAGAAAACAAAAAGGAGCTTTACTGGAAATTGTCCAATTAAAAACAGACATTGGACAGTAGATATGGAAGGCCAGAGGTTAATGTCTGTTCTCTGCTTTGGACAAGAACAATGATAGTGTGCACAGACAATAAGACACAGACATAATGTGGGTTTGTGCGCACACATACATTAGCAGGATGCAGGATGCACACAAACACGACGTTAATGTGCATGTATGCATTCACACACACACACACACACACACACACACACACACACACACACACACACACACACACTCAGCACTGGCCAGGTTTGTGCTGGCCTCCTCATGCAGAGTCTAGACAGGAAGCTGGTCCATGCCAGATTAGGGATTTTCTCCCTCACACCCTCACACCATTTACACACACACACACACACACACACACACACACACACACACACACACACACACACACACACAGACAAACAGTTACACTGCTGACAGTCATCTTCTCTCAATATGTCTGTGTGTATTGTGTACTTGGATGTGTGTCAAAGGGAACTCGAGAAAGAAAGGGACATAAAAACAAAGACTTAGTGACAGAGGCCTGTGTGTATGTAGATTTGTGTGTTTATGTGCTTCTCTGTCTTTGTTTGAACAAGTCTGACACAAAATAAAAAATAACTCAACCACAAAGAAACACAGATTCTCTGTCAAAAGCTTTTTTTTGACTCTATTACTAATTTTTCCTCGACTTTCCACCTATTGAAATGATGAGTATGAGGCACAGTGTGAAAAGTTCAACTTGTCCTTCCCAGGTACGGGGGCGCACCACGTCCTGTAGTGCTTAGCTAAATTAAACCGAGCCCCTACTGTTCTCATCTGCTCACCTGTAGCCCCTGCCAGGCCTGGCCATGACCTTTGAACCCACACAGATGGGTCTGCATAATAAGACACGGGCACACACGGCTAAGTGCCATCTTGGACATGTTTGATGGGTAGCTATATTGGTCTAGGAAAGTCTGAATACTGTATGTACTGGAATGCTAATGTGTTGACCTTTCTGAGCAGGTGAGGGCGTGTGTGAATGTGTGTGTGTTTCTGTATTTCTCTGTGTGGGTTTGACGGAGCTTTTAAGTATAAATACAGAGACCAATAGATGTGTGCACTTACTGTACACAATCTTTGTCTCTCTGTGCGTAGTTGGCCTGAGGCCAATGGCCCCTGTGACCTGTGTATGGCAGGATGGGCTGTACTTTTCAGTCTAAGTGTATGAATATGCATGGCCTCCTGGCTTGTTAGATATGGCAGAGTAGACGTGGATTATGAAGCGCTTTCTTAAAAATTTTGAAACTTGAAGTGGTTTTAAATAACCAAAAAAACACATTGCTTCTGAAATATGTTTAAATTTTCTATGAAACATAAACAACCATTTTTCTTCAAGGAAAGTTCAGTTTGAATTGTGCTGTTTTTCCCAGATACCTTTTCCTGACTCTGTGTTCAGTTTGAAGGTATGTTGAACTACTGTTTTTAAGGGGAGTTGCTTTTTGATCATGAATGAATAAAAAAGGAGCAAATGTACACAGATATACAAAGGTCTCTTTAAGTAGGTCTGACAGCAAATAAGTAAGAATTAAAAAAAGGGGGAAAAAAGTAGGACATTTTTCCCAAAACTGAAGCCTTCAAGTCTGTCAGTTCAGAACCCCCTGCTGTGAAAAATAATATAGTTATTTGTTCAATCCACCTGCATTGCACCTCAGGAAATATTTGATATTGACAAAAAGCAATCAAAGTACTTTTTCTCATTATATAAGATTTAAAGTGCTATTTTTAGATAGCAGTCATCTCTGCCACCACCTGAATATATGAGCATATTTACACCTTGTCTTCGAGAACATATGACATATGTGCACCGGCCACTGCTGCCTTAACAATATATTTCATCCCCCTCTTGATTCCGTCTGTGAAATGGTCCTCTTCATTTCCCACATGAGTGGTTTTCTTATCATCTAGCCCCCCTCTCACCTGCCCCAGGGGCTGAGTTAAAGCCGATAAAACACCCAAATATTCTGTTAAACATGGGCAGCCCCTGCCACGTGGCCGCTCCCTGCAATGCCTCCTGGGTAATTATGGTAATAACTCAGCCGTCAGAGGCGAGGCCAGAGGCCCCTGGGATGATGAGGTCAGACTGGAGGGCCTGAGACGAGAGGAGTGGTGGCGATGGAAGTGGGGCGGCGGGGTCAAGGTGAAGCGGGTGGGGCTCACGCGTTGCTATCCCATAAACCCTTGCTGTCACATCAGAGGCCGTTGGATGTATGTGGACATTCCCTATGATCTGTCCTCCTCAACAATCAAGATGCTGATGAGCGATGATGACAAGTGTTTGAGTAGCCTGGTTATTTGTGCGGCCTTGACTGACAGACGCCTGGTGGGGTGGTTGGTAGGAAGGTCAAAATGTGCCCGTGTTTGGGCTGTCAGTCCGTTGAAACTAGAGATTGCTAATTGCTGTGAGCCATTTCACTGCAATGGCAAATATTGATGTGGTTTTGATTAGCAGATTGGGCAGTCTACCATATTATTATTTGTTCCTTTATTGAGACAGTCAGAAAATTGAGAAAGGCACAGGACAAAATGTTCTGGCGGAATCTGATCCATTATGAGTACATGTGGTCTCAGAGACGGAGGTGTACACCATTACTTTCAGAAATTAAAATCGACTTCTTTGTATTCTATGTATTGTCTGACTGCTTGCAAACTCTGACGACAGTCTCTTGTATGATGAATAAATGAGAAAGAAACACTTTTTGACATTTTTTGCAGAAGAGTTGTCTGTAGCCATAGACTTAACTGTTCATGTCAGGCTTTGATGTTTATACATGTTCAGTTTCTATTGCATTTGAATCATTTACATTTGATATACCTTATACTTTTTATATACATGAAATTGAATTGAATCTTCAATGTTTTACTATGTCTAAGTTCGTATATTTCTGTGTCAGTTAATTCAAACATCAAAATAATAGCAAAATACTAATATAATAGTTATGTCACTGCACTGAGCATTTTAAAGTCAGTTTATCTGAAATACCTGAATCAGTTTTCAAAGGTGGAAAGAATAGTGTAATTTAAAAGAAGGCATCATCATTACAAAGAAAAAGCAATCAGTGTTCATACTGCATGTCGTGTGTGTGTGTGTTTGTGTGCATGTACACGTGCATGTGTGGCCTTAGTCTTTCTTACATAACCTATATTTAGACTCAAAGTTAGGCCAGATGAACAATGACAGAAACACAATATTCCCCCAAATTCTGTCCAATTTTTGGTCAGGGGGGGAGACCACAGGAAAATGTTACCATTCAATCACCATTTTGGCTCCTTCAGCATTTCTTCATTTCCTTAAAACTTAAATTTTCCCCTCTTGTGCTACTCCTTCATCACCCAAGCCAAGGCTTTGTCTAGGTCATTCCGGTCTCTTTGCATAGAAATGCCCTCTCTAAAGTATAAATTTGATAGGAAGTGGAGTGAAGTGACAAGTGTAATAATTTCCACGGACACATCGAATTTAAATGTAAAAGTGATCAGCGCCAGGGCTATTATCACAGGCATCCAGATGTCAGGGAAAATGAGAAAGCCGCATTCAGGGAAAGTGTGAGCAAAAATCTAACACCACATTGCAATGAATAATCCCATAAGGCACAGGGAAGCTCTCCACTTAAGTTATTTTGAAGGCTCACTAGTATTAGTATTGATAGATGTGTTCTCAACCTTAATTGTGCTCCATAGATTATAATTCTTATATACAAGTTTTTTTCTGTTTTAAAGTTTGAGCAGGTGCCAAGCCTTAAATATCTCAGTTCAAAATCCATCAGTTTATTCCTGCCCTGGTTCACTGAACCCGTATTCATGCTTACGTAGTTACATACTGTAGTTTATTCACTGCCATCCACCCTGCGGTTCATTGAGACCCCTGACCTGCAAACAACTATAAATATTTATTTGCGTCGGCTTGTCTAAAAATAACTGTATTACAATAGAGTGTCCTGGAAGAGGTCCAGGAGAGTTGTGCAGTGAGCAGTAGTCAGCATTCAGAGTCCGGCCTCCATGTCCAGAGAGAGATAGGGCAGTGTCAAGAGGCAGACATATTGATAGCTTTGTGGTCAACAGGAAAAAAAGTCACTTAGCCAGGGATCCTTTGGGTCCAGGATGTATTTCTGGAACACGCAGATGGAAACAAGAAGCAGTTTGGAGTGATGCACAGCTACTCTCCAGTGACATCTATAAACACTATCCCTGTCTTTTTACAACATGGCATTGTTGAATTTATAATGAAAACTGTGATTCCAAGGTTAGAAATATTATAAACTGTGAAAGAGACTAAATGTAGACAAAATAAACTCAGGACATCCCCACATTGATAGTAGCAGAGGTTCAGCAATAGAACCCAGCTATAGGTTTCTATACAGCAGTCATCAGGTGAAGGATTGCAGCTTGTAAATAAGAGGATGCAGACATAAGATAATGCTGAATATGAAAATATAGAAGCTGAATGAAGGCAGATTGGCATATGGGCAATTGACAACAGAGGGTGTGTAGAAGCTAACATATAATTTTTGGCTACTTGTAGACCCTCTCTGATCCAGCATCATTGCCACTGATAATGATAAGTATTATGAAGGGATAAATGATAAATGAACATGCTTCATTCATCAAGCTTCACAGGGAGAAAGCGCTGATCCGAGATCCACTTTCGCCTTTCAGATAATAATAAAACAGTCAAGGACTGATTGATTCTACTTCAGCATCGTTATATTAACACATTCTGTAGGAGTTTTGTCAAGTTGACATGAGTTTGTTATCCAAAGCACACAACTCTTACCGACTCCTCTGTAGATGAAAGCAAAAAAGATGTTATTAATCCACTGTTCCTTGGACAAAAATAAACGTGATAAAGACAAAAAAAGACACTTTTTTTCTTTATATTCCATATTTCACAACACAATCAGAAAACTGCAGCTCCACTCTATACCTGCAAATGTTACAGAATTATTCCTGAATGTATTTCCTACATTTATATGTATTTAATGTATTTATAATATATATGAAGAAATAAGCAAATATGATGAAATCAGCTTTGACTTGCCCTGGCACCGACTAATGACATGATGTGCAATGCTGGACACACGCTGACATGTGAAGACTTGTATGATCCCAGAGCAGCAGCTCAGACTGAAGCGCGGTCTGCACAGAGACACACTGGTTCAAACTCAGCTCCAGGGCAGATCATTTTATTGTCTTCGTATTGTCTTCATTCTTTGTGCCAATGCTGCATGCCAGTTGAAATCAAACTGTCTGCCAGTCTGACTCAGTATGAGACACAAGTCTCACTCTGCAACTTGTGTCTCTCCTCCCCAATCCCTCCTTCACCCCCAGAATGCAATAAATGTCCAGCCATCATTTATTTTAATTCACTCCCCTCTTGCACAGATGAAATGGATTCGTAACCTTGTAGGACAAGGACGTGCATGCCGTCTGCCGTCAGTTGCTGAGTTATTCTCTATTCTTCTAGCATAGAGAGAGAGAGAGAGGGAGAGAGAGAGGAAGAATGAGAGAGAGCGAGAAAGAGGCCCAATGATGAAGAGAAATAGTCTGGCATGCAAATTGCCGGCTGCCATGTCCAATGAGGAGGCCTGGCGGAGATTGTCACCGTAGAAACTCTGGACAGGGTTAACGAGGCTGAGTGAGAGACAGAGCTTAAAAAGACAGCAGCAGAGGAAGGGAGGGAGGGAAAAGAGTCTGAAAAAACTCAGAGTGTGATTTATTTGCCAAATCAAGGCACGATGAGTGGATTATGGGTTGCCTAATGAGAAAGAGTGTTTAGGGGATAGCTAATTGGACGTGACCAAGGAGGAGAATGCTAAAAGCACGGAGAGATTGGGTGGCGTATGTCATTCAGCTAATAATGGTTTAAGTTTGTAATGTGGAAGTAAAACCGTGAAGAAAGCAGTGAGGAAATAGAAGAGTACAGGTGTTTAGGGCTGCAATGGTTATTTTCATTATTGATTTATCTGCTGATTATTTTCTCAATTAATGGATTTTGTCTAAAAATTGTCTAGAAATTGGCATTCACAATTTCTCAGAGGCCACTATAATATCTTCAGTTTGTTTGTTTCGTCTGGCTAACAGTATAAAACCATAAGATATTCAGTTTAGTGTCACATGACACATGACAAAGAAAAACAGCAAATCATCACAGTGACAAACTGGAACTACGTAATGTTGACATAGTTCCTTAAAAAATGACTAAAATGAGTCAAATCAAAATAGTTGCCAAATATTTTATTATCAATCGACTGAGCGATTGATCGACTAATTGTCAATCATAATTTCCAAACAATCCTCATTTGAACGGTTCAGGCTTGGCGCCAGGTTTACACGTCTTCCTGCACAATGTCCCGTGTTGTTTGGTGTATTGTATGAACAGCTGAATTTATAGTTTGTCTTGTAGTTAGTGCCTTGTACATCAGAACAAAAATCAAAGTCAGATCAATATCACAAGACTCAGTATCACAAAAACTTGATTTTCCTTTCCAAACTGTTCCTCCATCAGTGGATTTATCTCGATAAACACATCTGAGTTAAATTTGAAAATCTGAGCAAATCAGCATCATGTGCCTGTGATCTTATTTCCCTTTGTTCTGAATTGTATTTGAGGTTTGGAAACAAGAAAATTAAGAAAACCTGTTAACAACTGTCTTCACTTTAAAGTAATAAAATGCAGCCTCTGATTCCTCCTCATGACTAGAGATCAAGCGATATTCCAACTTCCACTAGAGGGTAGTATTTAACTACTGGCAGCATATAATATTTATTCAGGCTTTCTGCTATCCATGCTGTATCCATAGCTTGGATATCTATCTTTATGGTTTAGTTGGGTTTAATTTTTTGCCTACATGAATTACTTAAGCAATCACAGCTGGATTTAAGAACCCAGTCCACATGATTTGATAAACAGAATAACTTTTTCAGTCACCTCTAATGTTTTGGACATAGTGGCTCTTAATCGAGTCAAAATGATCTCCAGTAAACCAGGTTGGTGCAGAAACTGTGCAGGGCTCTTTGGTATTAACTCGTGATATCACGGTCAAACCACCACCTGCCGAGCGATATGCGTATATCCTTCTCATGGTAGTAATGATTCTTTTTTTCCTCAAATGATGTTGACACATTACATCACATAACACGGGTTTATTGTTAACGCTCCTACATGAAATTACAAAATTAAAAATGTCGTGGTGCTGAATTTTAGTAGATTACTGCAGATGAACAGATTAAAATTGAGATTTATTTTGTTAGGAGTAGCAATTTATTGTACGTATTTTAAGAAGTGTGATACAACTCTGTGTCACCACCTGCTGCTGTTACTATTTCAGTATTTTTGGACATAATGTTGTTACACTGTGGTCACTCTTGTTTCTTTGTACAACAAAATGCATACTCTACTATTATTAAATCAGCCTCTCGTTGCTCAACACCATCAGTTGCTTTTCTTTTCACTGAATGCAGATCCTCTTAGTGATGACATCTCCTTTGTGTGTCCACTGAAGTCCTTGGAAATGTTTGTGTTGCATCCATTTGATGGGCGCAGCATCTCTCTCATTTCATGAGTGCAGCGCAATGCACATTTGAAATGGGTTAGGACACAAATGGGATTAATGCTTGCAAGACATCTCCTAAAGCGTTTCCACCTGTAATGTTGTTTGCAGATGCACTAAATGAGATGTCTCAGCGGGAGCAAAATGTCTCCGTATGCAGAGCTAACGGAGGGAGGCCTGCACCACGTTGCACTGTGACCCCCCTGATGCAGCTCCAGCTTTCTGGCTCCACTTTCGTCAGGACATAGCATATAGGGAAAGAGACAACATGGGAAATGTGATTACACAGTTGCGTAATGTAAGGGAATCTCATTTGTTTTGTCGGCTGTTTGATTGTTCCTTTCTGCGCTTGTAAATTCTGGAAAATACAATGCAGATGTGGATGAGGGCGAGCAGTCACTGTTACCACCCAATCTGAGGAAGTGTGTTTTGACTTTGAAAACCCCAAACTTATGTCATGGTTAGACACGCAGAGGAAAAATTATTTTAAGTAAAGCTTCTGTAGATTTGAATAGGATCTTTGTTGACATAGACATATAAACATACACATTTGACTAAAACTAAAGCAAGTCAGGGGTTCTTTTTCATTTTTGTACAGTGCAAAAATACATCATCATGCTCTAAACATAAGTGTAAAAATAAAATCTGTAAACTGGTCTCAGGGAGCACAGGCTGTGGTCACAATGCAGGATTATGACGTAAGATGTCTATTAAAGGAAAAGACTTTCCTAACCAAGATGAATGAGTGATATCGAGCTCTGGCATGACAAACGAGGGCTGAAGTGTTGCAAGTGTTTTATGACAGTCCCAAGGGTCCTTATCTCCCATAACCCCTGACCCCCCGACCTTTTAAACCACAAGGGTGATTACAAGTGGCCGGCCAGTGGAATAACTGCTATACTATGGCCATTAGAATACTGTTTCATACATCCTCATACCGAGGTGGAACCGGTAACTCAGAACCGTAGTCTGTTTTCAGAGAAACACTGACTCCAAAAAAGGCAAACTTAAATATAATAATAATAATAATAATAATAATAAACATTTTTGCAGATAGTGAAAAGACAAACTCGGCCAATATCCAACAAGCTCTTTCATAAAACATGATTCCTGTTATCAGTGTTTGTGGTGTCTGCGGTTTTTGTGCATTCAGAGGCGAGGCAGCTTGCATCATGGACTGTCTGCTGCCGTGTTAACCGGTCAGCAGAGTGATGACCAGAGGTCTCACTCACTGCTCATCTGCCACACCTGTCATGTAACCGACTATGATATCTGTTCCCCATGGGATGCATAACTGTGACACTGGCATTTTTCACCACAGGCTTTGACAGCACAGAGTAGCACTGACCGTTAAAACCCTTGGAGCAGGTAGTAGTTTATCGAATACTATTATCGACATGAAAGAGCAATTGAGTAAAGTAGAGCAGAGTGGAGTAGATTTTTCCAACCTTTAGGTATAATTTTAGAATGAATTTAAATGTTCTATACAGGTGATAAAAGTGCAACTATGTGTGATCTTGTTGACAAAACAGAGCGAGATATAACCACTGAGCTGACTTTTGCCCTGCTGCAGCGTTTGATTAGTTGTTTGTCTACTGACATGATTAATTTTGGGTGAGGACAGGTAATTGATTTACACGTGCTCCCGCGGATGCGAGTATAACTGGCTACTGGAGATGTACATCATTTTCAGTAACATTGCAGTCTGAGATTAGTGCAGGGTCCCAGGGGTCCCGCTCGTCACTCCATTTCCTAAATTGACAGCTGGAGAAACTCGATTCCACCGGACGTGATAAACGACACGGGGCGTCAGAGGAGCGCGTCGCAGAAGAGAGAAAGGAGTGATAAATGGGGGAGGTTGGGAGGAATCAGGGCAGATGAAAGTTGTTGGGCACTGAGAAATGACTGACAGCTCATTATGAAAATCTGAGAAGGGAGTCTAACTTGTTCAGCTGAACCTTTTTCTGTATTTCCTTTTCTTTTTCCCCAATCTCAAATACTGGATATGGACACAAATGTCCACTAATACTGAGGCCTTTCGTTCTCTGGGAATGTGTTTTTTCCAGTTGCTGAGAGGGAACGAAATTCTATTGCAAGAATAGCAAAACTTCAAACATTCAAGATGAGTATAACAAAAAATGTTAAAGAAATTACATTTAAAAAACCTGTAAATACTCGGTTACTAGGTGCACTGAAGCTGTTTTCACCATTCATCTACAGTCATATTTTTCAAATGCATTGATAGATATCAAACATTTCAGAAGTCTTTGCTTCCTTCCTTCCATCTGTAATTGTTGTAGTTTGGTTTAGGGTTAGCTGCTCACCTTGTGAAGCTGGAGGTTGCCACCTTTGTCAGATGCTTTTCAGATCTATTTCTGACCACAGGCATCCTTTGCACTGGACATAGGTTACTGTTTTGGCACGAACACCACAATTTTTGTTTATTTTTCCTTACTCTCTACAGTATAACCCCTTTGTCATTTACATTTATAACGTATAAAAAGCTATAAGTCACCCATCAGGACATTAGAAAGCTCAAAGAAACCCTTGAGATTGCCAGTTGGCATTGCTTTATTGGGTATATTTCCCCAGTACTCTTACCAGCTTCTTGCAACCCCACTCAATTTAGTTGTTTTAGCCCCCTATGGCCGTGTTGCTGATTTTGAATAAGTGCTCAGGGCAAGAGGGGTCAGCTGCAATTTCAGCCGTAGCTAAACTGGTCTATTCTAATGTGAGATCTGAGGTGACTTTGACTTTTGATTAATGACAGTTCTCCAAAGGACATATCACCAGGAAAACTTTCCACAGCATGAAAATCACTTCCAGTAAAAGAAGAAAACATCTATATCTTTATGCATACAGAATTTGGCACCGACTGACTACATTCAATGTGAAATAATACCCAGGTGCTGTTACAGGAGGCAAACACTGAAAGTGTTTGTTATTAAAATATTTGTACTTCTTGGGCCCCAAAGGCCCACTATGCCTTTCTCACTTATGCATATTTCCATTATAGTGACATCAAGCAAACAGAGAAACGCTGCTGCCGCCTCTCTCCTGTTCTCTCTCCTTCTCTCTCGAGTGCTTCTCTCACAGGCTGTGAAAACAGCAGCCCCAGGGAGTATTCGTATCCCATGAGCCCTTGGGGCAGAAGGCCTGAGGACACGCTATGGGGATGTATTAAGGGATGTTGTGGGGAAAGGGAGAGCTGCACATCTCAATATGAATACTATAGATAAATGTAAAGCAGACAGTGGTTGAATAGAATTGGCCCATTTGGGATTTTAGCAAGGAGATTTAGAGATAATGAGAAAAAGCAGGAGCAGCTACTGCTATATAAATACAAAGACCACAAACAGATGAGTGAGGAAAGTTATACTGTTACAGTTTGACTGATGCAGACACATTTTAAAATGCTGTTTACATGTTAAATGGCTTTTTTCCACACTAGCATTTCGACACTGGTTTCAGTGCAGACACCAAGTGTAAAAAAGAAGTAAAGCTCTCCTTCATCATCCCTTTGATTTTATTGGTGTTACTTCCAATATTATCTCTAAAGAAAAGTGGCTGAAGAGACAATTGATCACATTTTATTTTTAAATACATCATATTCCCCATGTGGTTTGCAGTTTCTAACCACATTCAACCAGTGAGCAACGCTGTTGTGTCCTTGAATATAAAATTGTGTAAAGTGCACATTGTAGTATGAGAACCAAAATGTAATACTGCTGTCATATATATATATATATATATATATATATATATATGTATACATACACACTTGCATTGCACAGTATGCATTTATATGTTTATGCATGACAGTATGCATGTATGTGTCAGTGCTTAGTACCGGTGTATGTAGTAGCCTAAATAAGTAATTAACAGAATGATTAGACAGATCCTCACACCACAGGCTGAACTGTGAACACATTTCCCAGTTATAAAACTGTGGACCAAGGATTTATTTTTCTTAGCACTAAACTACCACTAAAACATGATACTTCCATATTTTTCAGGCCTACTGCACATGTGCAAAACCTGCATCCCTTACAAGGGTGTCATCATTATGCATATTTAAAAAAAAAAAAAAAAAAAAAAAGATATCTCATACAGCTACACATGGACTGTTATAATAAAGGTAAAGACTTACACGTCATGTAGCTCTAACTGAACCAATTACAACAAATGGCCACTGCCTACACATTTAGTGCAGATGTTTACATACAAAAGGCACAAAAAGGAAAAAATCGATCTTGAACATTTTGGCATCGTTATTGTGTCATTCAAATAAAAACAGAAAATTAAATTTTTTTATCTTACTTTTTAAAAATATTAGAAATGCCAAAACTTCCTGGTCACTGCAAATCACAAGATCAGCTGAAATAGTTAAAATTTTCCCCTGCACTACTATTGTATACTGTACTGTGTGCATTAGTCATACACTCACATCAATCAATTGTTTATAACGATTTATAGAATCAAAGTTATGATCCCATAAATATGCACAAGGTCAAAGTGTGTTTGCTGTAAAATAGTCATTAAAAATGAAGTGAAGGTAGACGTGAAACATGGCCCGATCATTAATATTACAATTAATATTTGTGAAATGTAACTGTCAGGCTTTGACAAAATAGTTTTTAACAGAGTAAATTGCTAAATGCTCAAAATTGTGTTAGTTCAAGAGAAAAAAGTCAAATCTCAAGATCAAGAGAACTGAAGTTCACCCCCCCAGAAAGATTCTCAGCCAAAGTTCAGCTGAATTTATTTCCTCTTACTTGTGTCCATGCTGTGTGTTGTTTGTGATGCACAACATGAGCTTTACCAGAAGTAAGACTGTTGGATTGTGGGACAAAGGTCTCTGTGTCTTTACTCTCCTGTATGATCTTATTATCTGTCAGCCAATTTAACAGAGAGGCCTTTGGGGAGTGACAATGTGGATGTAGGGGAGGAGGAGGGGAGCACCCTCCTACACACGCACACACACACACACACACACACACACACACACACACACACACACACACACAGATACACAAACACACACCCACACACCTCTGCTCTAATTCACACTGACCTCTGCGGCCTCTCCACAATGCCTGTTTTCGTATTTGATAGAAAAATCGATAGGCTTGCTGGCAGAGAACAACCTCCATGAAGAATTAAAACAGGGAAAGCGTTGGTAGCGGTCAATTATTTTTCTGTCCACTAACACTACACTTACTGATGCAGCCGTGAATAAATGTCATTTACCTTCCAGAAACTCGCTGTCGCCCTGAAATGGGAAGAGAGATGAAAAAGTAGAGTTGATGATTTAATTTGAAAGAGTCACTGTGAAATCTGAGATCCACTAAAATTACATGCATGAGGCGTGAAAGTATTATCAGTTTTAAAGAGACCTTTTGTAGCGAATCAATTCATTTTGGTTATGGAGTAGGTTGTGATTTTTTTCCAACGTTTCAGAGATATGAAAAGAAATTAGTGTCTTCATATATATATATATATATATATATATATATATATATGTATACATACACACTTGCATTGCACAGTATGCATTTATATGTTTATGCATGACAGTATGCATGTATGTGTCAGTGCTTAGTACCGGTGTATGTAGTAGCCTAAATAAGTAATTAACAGAATGATTAGACAGATCCTCACACCACAGGCTGAACTGTGAACACATTTCCCAGTTATAAAACTGTGGACCAAGGATTTATTTTTCTTAGCACTAAACTACCACTAAAACATGATACTTCCATATTTTTCAGGCCTACTGCACATGTGCAAAACCTGCATCCCTTACAAGGGTGTCATCATTATGCATATTTAAAAAAAAAAAAAAAAAAAAAAAGATATCTCATACAGCTACACATGGACTGTTATAATAAAGGTAAAGACTTACACGTCATGTAGCTCTAACTGAACCAATTACAACAAATGGCCACTGCCTACACATTTAGTGCAGATGTTTACATACAAAAGGCACAAAAAGGAAAAAATCGATCTTGAACATTTTGGCATCGTTATTGTGTCATTCAAATAAAAACAGAAAATTAAATTTTTTTATCTTACTTTTTAAAAATATTAGAAATGCCAAAACTTCCTGGTCACTGCAAATCACAAGATCAGCTGAAATAGTTAAAATTTTCCCCTGCACTACTATTGTATACTGTACTGTGTGCATTAGTCATACACTCACATCAATCAATTGTTTATAACGATTTATAGAATCAAAGTTATGATCCCATAAATATGCACAAGGTCAAAGTGTGTTTGCTGTAAAATAGTCATTAAAAATGAAGTGAAGGTAGACGTGAAACATGGCCCGATCATTAATATTACAATTAATATTTGTGAAATGTAACTGTCAGGCTTTGACAAAATAGTTTTTAACAGAGTAAATTGCTAAATGCTCAAAATTGTGTTAGTTCAAGAGAAAAAAGTCAAATCTCAAGATCAAGAGAACTGAAGTTCACCCCCCCAGAAAGATTCTCAGCCAAAGTTCAGCTGAATTTATTTCCTCTTACTTGTGTCCATGCTGTGTGTTGTTTGTGATGCACAACATGAGCTTTACCAGAAGTAAGACTGTTGGATTGTGGGACAAAGGTCTCTGTGTCTTTACTCTCCTGTATGATCTTATTATCTGTCAGCCAATTTAACAGAGAGGCCTTTGGGGAGTGACAATGTGGATGTAGGGGAGGAGGAGGGGAGCACCCTCCTACACACGCACACACACACACACACACACACACACACACACACACACACACACACACACACACAGATACACAAACACACACCCACACACCTCTGCTCTAATTCACACTGACCTCTGCGGCCTCTCCACAATGCCTGTTTTCGTATTTGATAGAAAAATCGATAGGCTTGCTGGCAGAGAACAACCTCCATGAAGAATTAAAACAGGGAAAGCGTTGGTAGCGGTCAATTATTTTTCTGTCCACTAACACTACACTTACTGATGCAGCCGTGAATAAATGTCATTTACCTTCCAGAAACTCGCTGTCGCCCTGAAATGGGAAGAGAGATGAAAAAGTAGAGTTGATGATTTAATTTGAAAGAGTCACTGTGAAATCTGAGATCCACTAAAATTACATGCATGAGGCGTGAAAGTATTATCAGTTTTAAAGAGACCTTTTGTAGCGAATCAATTCATTTTGGTTATGGAGTAGGTTGTGATTTTTTTCCAACGTTTCAGAGATATGAAAAGAAATTAGTGTCTTCTTTTGTGGTAATATGATGAAATCCTATCTTTTTATTATTCTTATCTTTGATTCAGAGGTATAAATTCATTGGATTGTTTGGCCATGTTCAAATTAGAGGAACAACTGGATTTGACTCTGAATTGAACAATGTCTTGTGACATGTGCTAAAGTATTTAATTTAATCTTCTTGCTTACTGCGTCAGCTGAAGGCATTCTTACAGCGTATATTTAATAATATTCTGTCCTGTTATACACACACCTGTATCTGCTGTCCTTTTCCTCTGTCTGTCTGGTAGAGGATGTCGCCCACCTTCATGCACTGAAATGTTTTTGTTGTTCCTCATACCTGCTTCATTCCAAGTCAGAAAGAACTTCGATGTCTCGGACATAATATGAAACCTGTTATAAAATATTTGTTTTTTGGTGCAGAGATAAATAAAGTAGTCCAGGCCTGCTTTGTTAAGCTATGAAATATACCAAAATGAAGCTGTTTGATGTTTAGAAATGGTGTCCATGTCCATGTCCTTATTTTTTCTTGTTTGAACCGCTGAAAGTCTCTTTACTCTGCAATCAGATTCACAACTCACAGACTTCGTAGAAAATACAACAGCTAACTTTTAACAGGCGCTAAGAGAAGAGACAAGACAGCCAAGGTCTCTACTAGCTTATGATGGAGTTGATAAAGGACTTAAACATATAACTCATCACAACAAAGC
This sequence comes from Seriola aureovittata, assembly GCF_021018895.1. NCBI lineage: Eukaryota > Metazoa > Chordata > Actinopteri > Carangiformes > Carangidae > Seriola > Seriola aureovittata. The sequence goes on along the minus strand of NC_079382.1, from coordinate 11,766,839 downwards.
TGTCAGTAGTGTCACGCCAGTGAACATGTCTGAACTATCAATCCCTACATGCTGAGGGCTGCCAGTAGTCACAATTCTTTTGACTACTACTAACAGAAACCAGGGCTTGCTAAATCACTTTCTGTCTATAAATCTCAATTAAAACCTTCCCTTTTAAGCATTTGTGTTAGTGTTAGGATTTAACTGTTGCTTGTTTTGTCTTCTTTTTGTGTTTTATTGTTTGTTTTTTTTCATCTTTTACAGTCTGATTGTTGTATGACTGCAGGCACCTTTGATTTGTTTTAGAAAAGCTCTCTATGAATTCAGTTACTGGTAATTTTCCCAACTCAGTCTTAAGTGCTTACCAATGCCAACCAATGATTAAATAGTTGTTGTCAGTGGGAACATTTTTATTTGCCATGGTCAGACTTGATACAACGTCAGCTAGTGGTAACTGCGGTAACATTTATTTCTCCATATGCGGCCATTGATCCAAGGTCAAGCAGCGTAGACGGGCCTCTCTCATGCCAGTCTTGAGGCCATTTTGAACAGATGTTGGCACAGCCAGCTGGACATGGCGACCTTGAGGAAGTCTCAGAGGGGTCTTCTTTGGCAGCATGGGCACCCAACTCTCCCCCCTGGCAGTGGAGACCCAGTGCAGCAGTGTATAAGCAAGCAGTGTGTATGTGTGTGTGTGTGTGTGTGAGAGAGAGTGTGTGCGAGTGTGCGAGCGTCTACAAACCAGCATTGTGTGTCATTCAAGCTTCAGTGAAAAGGTACCAGTGAATCAATCACATGCCCTGTGTAACACCGCACTAAATGAAATTCAATGGACTGATTGAGTGAGTGATGGATGATTCACATACATACAGCCAGAATTAAGTGATGGAGAAACACTCAGAAGGAGAGTGGAGGAGGTGAGGGTTGGTTAGACCTCTGAGGACTGCATGTGGTGTGTGTGCGTGTGTGTTGCTCTGTGAGTGTGTGGGAAAAATGTAGACGTAGAGTGTATAAACTCTGAAGGCTGAGCACCCTGAGGAGCGGCTGCGTTCGAACCTCCACATCTGCCCTCCCAGGATGCAGCAGAATGTGTGTGTGTGCGTGTGCGAATGTTTTTACTTGTGTGTGCTCAAGAGTGTGTGTGGTTACCATCTGGGCAGAACATCAGGGGCACGCCTGGACTGCACGGTGAGCCAGTCCACTTTTAATCTGCCCAGCGCCCTCTCCCCACCAAAGAAGGTCAACGCCTCGGCAAGGACAGCACTGTCACCCCCATAACACCAACAGTGGGGGTCGGCACTGGCTATCCATAATAGATGGCAGCTGCCTTTAGTGTACGTCTTCACTTTGCCTGGGGCAGCGGTGTTAGCCCATCTTTCATTCCCACTACTCCACCAAGCTAATGTGCTGTGTTAATGCTTGTGTGAATCAGGAGGAGTGCTCAGCCGCGTGTCTCCCCTGTAGCTACCGAGCGCTCATGTCATTGCCAAAATAGGACAGAAGGTGCTTCAACAAAGGAAACATTCATCTGGAGGTATCACAGCATGACAACAAAATCAACCTTCATACATTAGGAGTACACAGCATTAGTTAGTAAGAGAAATGGGATGTGATGGGAACATTTATAGGACAGGATGCCTTTGGTAAACACAGCCATGCAGGTCTAGAACTTCAAGTCAAGTTTCGCTCTGATCCATTAATGATCTTAAAGTTTTTGCTTATTTCTTTCCCGTTATATTAAAACTTAAAGTCTCATTGCTATGTAGAAAGTAGTTCAAAAAGTATTTTTTTTACGACACAAAATTCATCAACCACAATTTCACAGGCTTTTATGTTAAGTGGCTGTACTGACTCGTCCATCAGGCATGATTTCCAAGAGCGTGTTTTTTTTTTTTTTTTTTTCAACTTGCCAGAGACCAAAACCATTTTAAATGCAAATGACCTAAATAAGATTAGCGAGGTAGCCAGTCTGCTCCCTGTTAATTATCACACGCAGTAGTCAATTAACAACGCTAACGATGGGACACTTAGTGAGCGTTAACCCAATTTACCGCGGCTAAGAGTCGGGTGGACACAGTTGCAAGGGGTAACTTAAAGTGCGATCTGGAGAGGGGGGGGGGGGGGGGGGGGGGGGGTCTGTAACTGGGTGGAGCTCAATAAAGCGCAGAGGTTAGACACATCAACTGGAGCTCAGGAAGAGAGTTCAGCACTTAGCTATCAAATTGGCAAAAAAGAAAAACCATTCAGTGATGTTGTGTGGTCTCCTCTTGCCTGTTCTCCCACCACAGTGTGGAGTTGGGCACCATGTGGGCTGAAGGAGGAGCTGGATTCATCCGGGGGTAATTAGAGTTACCCAGAATGTGTTAGCTGAGATGCTGCTCTACAGTTAACAGCATTAGCCATGGCGGGGATGAAGGCATGCTCTGATTTAACAGTTGTCACTAGACCTTGGCTGTGAGAGGCATGGGTGACTGACAGGTCGAAACAAGGCTGTCATTTGTGTGTCTGGGTGTGTGCACGTGTGATTCGTGTTCACCTCTGTGTATGTGCACAGCAGCAAACTGTAGGTCTGTACTAATGTGACAAGTACTTGGTGGTGTGTTGTGAGTTTTCTCATTGTGGTCTGTTAGTTTAACCTTGTAAAGCAGAAACAAAAGCTTTGTTCTGAGAGACATTAAATGACATAAGCTACAACAAGGGTGTGTGTGTGTGTGACACCACTTCACAGTGATACATTTCTTTTTACAAATAAAATCACTGCTGCAAAACACAGATGGTTTTCATTTGTTGTTTTTATTACAGAGCAAAAAAGTTACTCAACAGCTTTTCTGTCTTTACCCATCAAATGATAAATAAATATAGTCATAAAATGAATAAAGTGAGATGACTATTTGTTTTGGAGCATATGTAGGTTGCTTTGGGCCATTGATGGGATTGCCAAATGTACGGCTCATAACAATAGAAATGGATGAGGCACTTCCCAGTATCCCCATCTAGTTTTCTAAGTTTTAGTATGGCTCCACGCCGGCGACAGCCAGAGCCTGAGGCATTATGTTTTCAGGTTGTCCGTCTATTTGTCTGTCCGTCCCATTCGCAACGCAATATCTCAGTAACGCCTTGAGGGATCGTCTTCTAATTCGGTGCAAATGTTCTCTTGGACTCAAGGATGAACTCATTAGATTTTGGCGGTCAAAGGTCAGAGGTCAAGGTCACTCTGACCTCACAAAACACATTTTTGTCCTTGTGAACGTGATATCTTAGGAATGCCTTGGGGGAATTTCTTCAAATTTAGCACAAACACTCGGTGGTCAAAGGTTAAAGGTTACTGTGACCTCACAAAACACGTTTTTCACCATGTTTGGCCACTTAAGAATTCACACTGGTTGGCAGAGGCATACAACCTCAAGGCATTTATTCTATCTCTCATAAGAAAAAATTCTGGTTTTAGTTCAATTTCAGATTGTTTTGTTTTGGCATTTTCATCTTGAATCTTTTACGACATAGCCGCATTTTCATTTCCTCTAAGAAAAAAGCCTCTGCAGTGGAGAAATTATATTAACATAAACTGTGATGAAGACACTATGGTATATTTGTAATTTATATGATAAAATATCATCCATATTACTGCAGGGAAATGATCTATTGCCTTGTTCTTGGTTGCCCGGCCAATGTGATATTGATTTTGATCTTTTTTGCTATCTTCCCCTTTCAGTTACTGAATCCTCTTCACTGAGTACAGTGTCTGTAGAGAAGAGATTTTGGCCTGCAACAGCACACTTTGGCTATAATATTAAATTACTTTGCCATTATTTGTGAGATAGACCAAAGTCTGTAAGTAGTACTTCTTCTTCCTCTTTGTCAGATATTCAACCTCTCTGAGGCCCAGTTTTATACTAAAGTGATGAATTTTGTCGGACTTTGGATGACAAATTTACTTTATTTCACACTGAGCCACGCCGACGTTGAGTCCTCTGAAACTATCTCTCAAAAACTACTCCTTCATTTCCTTGTGTGTTTGTTTCCCTTTCTGGATATCATGATGTGCATTTAGTTCTTATCATCACCTGCAGGCCAGCACCAGTTAAAATGTTGAAATACTCCCTCACTCTCTGAGTCCAGGCAGCGACATTCAGGCATCTCCATCTGACGGTCTCTCTCCAAAATAACACATCTGCCCTGCTGACATAAATCATCATCACACTCTGGCCCTGCCCACCCATTTTCATCTGTGTAACCGGAGCTCTGAGCGTCAGCAGGAAGTGTATTGGTGTGAGCGGCCTATTGATCATTGATCTGGCGCCATTGATCCAAACCTCGCCTCTTTCCCTCCCACCCTAACTCTCTCTCTCTGTAATCTGTTCGGATTCACAGGGACACTCCTGTTCATCTCTTGACTCCCATCTCCCCATGGAATATACACATACGCTTAGATAATGAGAATAAATGGCAGTTCTGATTGCTGCTGGTATTCCTCTTTTTTCATGTTTGATTTATCACCTTTAATCAATATTTTTGACTTAGGGTGAAGGAATCACCTTGTAATGGTGCACTTCTCCTTGTTTCTTAGAGTGTGATTTTCAGTCAGTAAAGATTTATGGACAACCTGTACTTAAGGAACAGGTACGATAAAGATAAACTTTCATTAATGTGTGCAAGAATTTCTATCAGTTTACCTTGTAAATAATGAAGTGTTCTTCTTCTTCTGCAATCTGCCGACCTCCTAGATGCTTTTCATAGGAAACAACCTATTTTTCTAATAAATAGGTGTGACTGATAATAATCTACACAAGATAAATGTCTACACTGTGTAAATGTCTATTTTATGTGATAATACCATGTGATAATGGCAGAAAGTGGCTCAAGATTTATACAACAGAGTTCAATCCTGATCTCTTTATCAGTGACACAAATCGCCGACAGTAAAAGCCACAACTGTATGATGAGCAGATCAATATACACGTAATTTACAAACTACGGGGCAGGTAATCAATGAGTATAAAAGTGTATGAAATATACATTACAGGAATTCTGCTATAGTGCTGACCACCGACTTTGATAAATAGTCAAGCCATTTATTTTTGTCAGTATTGATTATTCAATCCAGAGAGTTCACCAGAGTCGTCCGTCTTCTCTTCTCCTTTTCACTCGATCTTCTCCTGAACGCTGATTTATGATCTATTGGGTCAGATGAGCAGCTGTTGGTTAAAACACCTCGCAGATGAATAAAAGTGATTTGAAGTAAAGAGCCTTTGATGAGATTTTAAAAAGTGGCTTGTCTTGTTTGAACTTCATCTGGATTGTATTTTTAATTTTAGCTCTCAGAGACTGCTTTTGTGTATTATTTGTGTAGACGAGTGTGACATTGTGCTACAGCTTGCTATATGGTCCCTTAGCTGTCATGCTTTCGGTTTTTAATTCACTTCCTTCATGCCTAAAGTCAAAAGCCCCCTCCTCAACATATCAAACACCATACAGTAATAACTAAAATGACCAATAGACTTTTGTCAATCTCAAAGTAATTCCTCCTTAAGACCTTTGCTTGTTTTTACTTTCAGTTTTTTTTTGGTTTAGTCGTCTCACATTTTAGGATCTTCCACCTCCGCACAGCCAGAACGTGGCTATTGCTTGTCATTAGAATAACAAATGCATTGGGGCTCCTGATTTAGTGTGGCGCTCAGGCCCCTGATGTATATTAATACCACAACACTGCACCTCTTACCCAGGGTTCATCATTCATCCGTGTAAAAGAGGTGGAATTGAAAAGCAGTCCTTGTTTTTGCTGGAACTCGGATCACAGTCATTTATTGTGTCATGAGACAGGGCGGCCCCTCCGCACGCCCTTCACCTCCACGTGCAATGCCAGCTCCTATTAGAAACTGAAGTGTGTGTGTGTGTGTGTGTGTGTGTGTGTGTGTGTGTGTGTGTGTGTGTGTGTTACTCTGTGAGGGATCTCGATTGTTGACATGGGATAAACATAATAAATACCTCTGAAAAAGGTAAAATGAGTCAAATGTAGTTGATCATGTTTGATATTCTTTGTTGTTCGTGTTCTAATTTTTCACACTAGTGATTCGTTTTTTATTAAAATGTGTCTTATGTCGTACATTCAGTTTTTTGAGTTCAGTGTTAAAGTAAAAAAGTGAAGGATTTGCATTTCATTTTGTTTCATGCATATTTTTAATCATGTCTGTTTCTGGCTCTGCCCAGCGTTCCCATTTAAGTCTGGTGAGGTTCTCATCGAGTGAGTGGTGCAGCAGCTCTGGGCTCAGTTAAGTGATGACTGCTGGTGACAGATTGTCCTCCACCACATTGCTAGCACTTCTCCCAGACAGACCGTCCGTCCCTTTTTCATCTCTTCCTGAGTGGACGTGAGGGCTCACCCAGCAATACAAGACAAATAACACTTCTGCCAGGCCATCACTCTTTCCAGCAACGTGGCAGCTTAGCTTTCAGTTGACTGTAGTCCATGTAGTACCAGACTCAGCATCACCTCAGCTTCCTCCATCATTCCCCGACCGTCCCCACTGGACTGACATGAGTCTGACCAGAATGTAGAAGGCTGTCCTTATCGCTATACATCGAATCAAAGCAATGCAAGCTGTGTGTTTCGGGTCATTCCCCACTGGAATGTGTTTACATTAACTTAATGTTGTTATTTTTTGCAGTGATGTTTGTTCTTAGTCCTTTGCATCAGTATGTTGCAGTGTTTTTTTTTTCACAACAGAAACAACATAAAAATTAACCTTTGAAACTGAAATGAAATATAACATATTTTTAGTCAACAAATAAAAACTCAATAATAATAATAATATGAAAGACCTGTTTGCATCTGCAGAATCACCCATTCAGTCCGACTCACTGGATGTTGGCTGTGGGTATAAGCCTGTCACTGGACACTAATTTCAGGTGGCATTCTCCTCCCTCTCCTCTTCCTCTGTCTCTTACCAGTTTCAAAATCCCCTTCACTATGGGAAGCACCATCCTCTGAGCTAGCAGCCTACACACTTAAAATGGCAAGTTTCTATCAAGATGTGGATTGTACAGTCACACAGTTGGTCTGTGCTTTTTTTTGTGGCGCTTTCTTTGCGGGAAATTCGTCACTTTAACGACACTGATTGCCCACGTGCAAATGTTCCACCAAAATTAATTCCCTCCGACATTGTTTTGCAGGGGCTATAGCAGAATAATTATGGGTGCAGGGAGACCATTCTCCACTGCTGACACAGCAGACAGGTCTGGAGAGAGGTCTGGATATGCAAGACTACTGAAACCGTATCCTCTGCCACCCAGTATATTAATATTTGTTGTTCAGAAGTTGATTTAGCTGCTTGATCTGTTGTACTACTATAAAAACATCTAGCATTCATGTCTCTGTCAGTGATGTTATCTGATATTCTTGGAAAAAACTGATTGATAGCTACGTTAATCTACAATCCAATTTAGACAAGTGGCAGCAAAATAGCTGACACAAACTACAAAACCATACAGGAAGCAAACCAAGATTTAAAAAACAGTAAGCTAATGTATCATCAAGTTCTGTGGATGTAATGTTAACATTACTTTCAGACGGCAAGCTTTCTTGATATCAGAAGCAAGTAGTTAAAGGATTAACGTCAGTCAACCATCTAAATCTTCCTCTAGATGTTTGCTGAAGACGTATCACGACATTATTCAACATTTTAGCTTCTCATCTCTAGATGAACCCATGAACAATGAACAGTGTGTTTCTGAATAAGTGACTAAATGCAGCTTCTGATTGATTGGCTGATCCGCAGTGGAGCGAACGGGTAGCTGTAGTAATGGTAGGTGAGCAGGAACGATGGTTCAAAGTTAATCATGATAACAGGATTTACTGAGGAAAGTCAGTTTGTTCTATCTCTCTAGAGAAAGGTGACATGGATACTGTGTTCTACTAACCTCGTGAATGACAAGAACGACATCCGTAACCATGGAAACTGTTCACAACAAAGATGGCAACAGCTTTTGCCTCAAAGCACTTAGAAGACACAAATTAAAATTGCATGACCAAATTTTGACAAAAGTTTCACTGAAGATGCGTCTTAGTTTTTGTTGACAGAAAACAAAACAAAAATCAAGTGACAAAAATGTCACTAAAATTAACATACATTTTTGTGTAAATCAAAATCCTGCATAAAAGCAGTATGCTCTTTCAGATTACTGTAAACTGCATTGGGTACTCCCACTTGTTTTTAGCTTGGATTTCCCACTATTTCATTTTCCCACTGGTAACTGTAGCAACATGATAATAGAGGATTAAGATAAACCTGTTGATGGAGAAAACTGGCCATACCAAAACCCCAAAGGGTTTTTACGATCTCTGTGACAGAGACGCAGCACAGGGAAGGTATCACTACAACAGCCGTGCTGAGGGATGAAAAGAAAGACCATTACTCATAGCTGTATCCAGAATAATTACAAAATAAATAAGCCTGTTTCTACAGCTGAGCATTAGATGTAAAATTCAGATTTCAAAAAAGCTGCATGTAAATGTAGGTTTTACAGTATTTTTTCGTGTATTTAAACTCCTCAACCTGATTTCACCCAGAACTGTTGTCCTGTGTGCATGTAATCATAGCGCTGATCAGTTTGACTGTAAAATGACTAATAACTGAGCTCAACATTTAAAACAATTAAAGATTATCCTTGAACAAGGGGAAAGGGAAAATCTCTTCTTTTTTTTTTTGTTGCCTGAACTGCAACAAGCAGTGAATGGGTTGTCTGTGTAACGCTGTATGACTACTCTACCTGACTATTACTCAGGAGGATGTTGGTGTGAATGTGCTTGTATGAAAGAGGAGTTTCGGTTGAGTCTAGACTCACGATTCGTTAACTTCACAGGCGCTCTCGGGGAATCCTGAGGCCACACTCCCCCTGCCACCGCCCTGGGCAATTATGCTCTTTTGAAATGTAAATGGATGGCATGTACATGTGTTAGTGTGTGTGTATGTGTGTGCATGTGTAGCTGTGTGTTCGGTGGGTACACGTGCGTGTGTCTCCATGCACGTCTGTGGGTGTGCGTGCATGTCCCCGTAACTTATCTTGAAAGCACCTAAATCCACTGGCACCCCAGTGCAGCAGCAGTCAAATACAATAACATCTGAAAGCCCTTCTACCTTGTGCTCGCTCGGTCCATAGAAGGGACCCTCCAAAACACAGAGCCGACAAAGAACATACCTTCAATTAGCCAAACGATTAACATTTTAGAGGAAGTCTGTGTTTAGGTCCCCTGGGCTCCCTGCACTCCCCACCAGTCTCCTTTTCATATTCAAATCCACGACATAAAAGTTAGCCACATCTAATCCTAAAAATGGGTCTTTTGCTGTTTTGTAAGGAGATAATGCCTGAAGTTTTTGCAGGTGGGATAATTGCCAGGTTATGAAAGAAGGTGTACCATTATGTTTAACAATCATCGTGGGCCAGAGGTGCTCCTATGAGTCAGAGCAGACAAAGCTCTCAGAAGCAGCACAAGCCGTATGATATTGTCTTTTCTAATTTAGTAGGCGATTAGTCAATCATACTAACCTACATTCATTTAAACAAGCGCCTCTCTGGGGGTAGCCTCAGCCTAACGCTTGAGTGGTCATTATCATGTTGTGCTGTGGTTTGGTCTTCTCCATAAGAGACGCCACTATTGATTTGTTTCATTTTTGTGTCTGGCTGCTGTCACCTCACCGTGGCATCTTGGTGCTGGGTAGGCAGGGGTTGCCCATCTGCCCGCCTCCATAACAGAGTGTGACAGGGTTCAAAATGCTACTGTGTGGTAGCTGTAAACTGTGTGTGAACTTACACCATGCTCCTGTGCCGTTAGGACGAGATGAAATTCCTCTCAGACACTTAACCTGGGGTCAAGTGAAGTGAATGCCTAATATGCCACTCACAGGAAGTGTCTGTAGGACCTTTTTTGTGAATTTAGGATCAGCTTTTTCTTACTCAAAATTCATGGCAGGATGCTGTCAGTTCTTATTAATGCTAGACCTCACATTCACTAGATTCAAATTCCAACTGCATTTGCATTCACTCACTTGAAACTGACTTATATAACCCACAACAGGTAAAGGAATTATAGACAAATCATTATTTATTAACATTTTCATTGTGCAATATGAAATACAAAAAGAGATCAACTAAAAAAAAAACAACTAGCTCACACTGGTGAATTAAGACATTGACTCAGTTGAAGGAAACACCCTCTGAAATGCTGAAATTATGTATTGATTTTCCTCCTGTCTTTCGCCCCGATGCCTCTGGGTAATTGCCTCTTTGCTGCTGCTACTGCTACAGCTGAACTTAGCCGTCAGGGTGTCTCGGTGTCTCTGTGGCTGTTATGTAGACTCTTACATCAGGAAGACACCACTGACTTCTGTTGCTTCGCGTGTCACTACCATCACCAGCTGGGACACTGCAGGGCCGTACTGTACGTACACATTTTGAGGAGAAAGCATTACAGATCGTATACTGTGCACTGAGAGGTCATATGCTGGATCACTGGGATAAACCTGTCATTAATCATGGTATTTATGAAAACATCAATGTTCATATTTTAACTGTGAAAGAAAAAACATTACACTTTGTGAATACATCTGTGCGGCAGCAGCAAGCGAAAAATTAAAAGAATTAAAAAACTTGCCTGACTCTGCTGGAAGCTCTTCAATAATTTGGCCTTGGACATCTGAGACTCTAACTGTATCTAGGTTTGTTTCTGATGATTTTGGTGATGAGACTGGGCTAAACTGACTAACGTGACAAAATAATCTCGACTTGTGGTCCACTTAGTTACATTATTTACATCATTTTATACCTATAGATTATTTTTATATATTTTTTTATTAAAATATATGCACAATATGCTCACTGTAATTAGTTCAGTGTCGATTAAAACACATACAATAATAACATCATGGAAACTACAAAAGCAGATAAACTAAAAACAAAAATAATTTTCATGTTTGGGTGTGATGTTGGTGTGACCACACCATTATTCAACGAGCATTATTCAAAGCTTTTTACATTTACACATTTAACACATTTAATAGTAAATGAGTGAAACAGGGTGAGGGCAAGATTTGGGGTTTTATTTTAAGTCACTTAACGCTCCCTAAAAATCTTGTATTCTCTGACCTCCAGTGGTTTAAGTGCTTCAGCTCACCTCGCTGCAGTGATGTACAGGTGTACTCCAGGACCCCCTGGCATCACTGATGGGTGTGGATGTGTGTGGTCATAAGTGGAACAGACTTTCAACCAAAGAGGGCAGTAAAACACTGCTTTTCATTCTGGTGATAAAATACTCTTTAAATGTTAACACAGAAAACACATATTTGACTTTTTCAACCTTTAACCAAAACCACAACAACAATAAAACCTTAACCAGGTGCTGTGAGCACTCAAACAAGAACCATTACCAGATGTTGTATTGCAAGAGCAGATATTGTAGGGAAATTAAATACAACAGCAGTGTGTCACATTTTCCTTTTATCGATACACCAACTTGAGTCCAGCAAAACCTTCTTTGTAATATTTGGAGTGACGTTTTCAGATGTTTTTGTTTTTTTTTGCAAATTGAAAATGTGCATAAAAACAGGTGAATGGAAACACATTTTAATCAGTCAACCTTTTTCAACTTGTTAAATACATTCCTGAAAAATTTTCCCTTGATTATGTAAATAAGATCTATAATGCAGGCGACATTACGTTTCTCTCAAAACGTGTATCTGTAGCAAATGAGAATCATACGGTAAACACAGAATAACTGGAAGACAGAGTTCCCCAGAGCGACCCAGAGGAGAAATTTGACCTCCACCTTTATCTTCTATTCTAATAAACAATCTTACAGCCAACAAAGGATTTTCCAAATTAATCTGGAAAATAAAATCTAAATTTATAGTTTGATATATTTACAGCACAGTAATTAACTGATACGGCTCAACCCCATATCTTATAAATTACCAGAAATGTCATGTTCGTCTAGGGTTTCAACAGACGTGACCAAAAGTCTGTAGGTGAAGCCTTATAATTGTGTCGTGTCAAAGGGAAACTACCCCACAGCTCCTGTGTGACAGGTGTCAGCTCCGGTGCTACAGAGGGGTTTAATAAGTGGGACCTTTGGCTGAGAGTTGACACGAGTGGGTCACAAATATTTCTACCTTTGTGTGACAGAGTCTGATGAAAGCTTGTGACAGCTGGAACTTTATGTATTGAACTTGCTGTGGGAGAATAGATTATTATTTTCATATAGTAGGTCTCATCCCAGCACTACACTTTAATTCTGTCAGGATGCTTGACTGCCTTCTGAGAATGGAAGACAATGAACACTCTGTATGAAATGTCTTTTTTAGGACAATGAGCCTTGTGGGCTTTAGAGAGAGATGAAGACAAACTGTTGATGACAGTCCCTAATTCCCAAGATCTAGAATAAATGTTTTCCTCTTTTTTGGTCCAGAAAGGAACTCTATCCATCATTAAGTTTTAGGAGCACTCTTAGAAAAAGTGTGTTTTATTTCCAGGTCTAGTTGTGGGGCATTTGGGTGAAAGGCACCTGAATTAGATTTTTTTTTTTTTTAAAGACTGAACTGTCATTGAAGGTGATATAATGTAGCGCTGCCTCTTTAAGTTTCATAACGGTTTTCTAAACTGACACACGTCTTGGCAGAATCACAGAGCGTAGCAAACATCAGACACGAAAATGGGTAAAAATTGATTCAAATTCCTTTGATGGGGCATTGTCTCACTCACTTGAAAAATCGAATGAAGAAAAGAGCTGTGGTAAATTGCTCTGTGAATGTGGCTGCTGAAACCAATACTGTTTTCTTTGCTTTGCTAATTATTAATTACCCATCTCCATGCATATGTGTTTATTCCTAATTGTATTTGATGGATGAGTGGCAGCTTTGACACCTCATTAGACCAGATTAATTGAACGACACAATATTTATGTCTCGGCAATGACCAGTTATCCTACCATCTATCATTGAGATGATCTCACTGATTGAAAACTACTGGTCCGTGTAATCCTAATTATTTGGAATTAGAAAAGAATTTATAGCGTCTTGTGGCGTTTTTCTGTGATGACGGCAAATTGGAAACATTAAATGCATAACGAGGGAGAAAATGAGAGGAAGACACAATCATGGAATTAATGTGGGTGAATGTCGGAGAAGGGGGAAGGGTGCATAAAATAAACGAGGTGCATGCCTTATAGACCCGCAGTTTTTCACTGCACTGCACAGCAATAGACACAGACTGTCATGTTTTCTGCAGATTTTGGCATAACATTTGTTTCTTTCTCATAATTCTGAAAGGGAATGCCCACAGGATGCCTATTTAGAAGAAGGGTTACTTTTTTCACATTTAACTAAACCTGTATATTCTCCAACTCCCCATCCCCTCACTTCCAAACATGCTTCTGCAGAACATCTCGATCCATATTCTTGTCTTTTATTAAAAAGTTGGCTGAGTACTCGAAAAACATTTCCACTGAACTTCATATAACCCTCCTCTAACTTCTGCAAAGCTTTGCCCCTCATGGGAGGAGCACAAACTAAAATCCAGCATTTGAGCTCACAGAGAAGCAACAAGGCCCAGAAGAGTGGAGCTTTTACTATCATACAGTGTAGGAAAGCCTTAAGGAACAGACTTCTTTCCCAGGTAGTGAGAACTTCCTCAAGCTTATTTTTCCAACTTTTCAAGTTTCTAACACCATTAGCTGGCTCCCTTGTGGTCTTGAAAGCGGTAGCGCTGATTGAATTAAGCTGTTTCCTTCTTTGAGACATTTTGACAAGCTCTCTTGTACAAAAGTCAGTCACTGCTAAAACTACACAGACCCATACCAATATGCACATATAGCACCCACACACAAATGCTTGTTTATGTATGCACATATCCAGATGCACACACACAGAACACATTGAGGCGTACACAAACGTGCAAATACAAACTGAATCTGACAAACCATCTATAGAAATCTGCTGACCAGAATCGCTCAATGGGATATAGACCAAAGACATTCTTAGAAGCTGCGCTATAATGCTATTTACACCATAGTATTTTAATCAATTTAACTGGCCTTTTTAGATATACTTGGCTCAAAACTCTCTTTCTAGTTTTAAAAATAGGACAAATGGTCTTTTGGAATCAACTGGGGAGAAGTTTAATCTCATTGAATGGAGCCAAAGCCAGACGTTTAGCTCCACACAGTGTAGAATACAAGATTATACCGGCCTGATATAGACCTTCCACCACCCGTTTATTTTTATCCTCTATTAAGGCAGCGATATCCTTAAAGGCTGCCAAAATTATCCTGTAAAAATGCTGACTGGGAAATATGAAAGGTTCCAGGCGGTTCTAGTAAGCAATCTGCGCGCATGGTGGAGCAATGTGACTGCTGTGCTTGCTATACCAACAGGGGTGACCCCAGTTGGATGGAGAGGTGAGACTAAATGAAAGTCATCCCTGGATCTTAGGGGAGCCAAGTCTAGAATACTAAGCCTCTCTTCAAAATGAGATTTACTGCCAACGGAGGCTGCTTTACATAAATGTTTGTTTTTAGTATTATATTCATCAGCACTGTGTAAACAGGCTGCAACTCCTGCAGTTTAAAATCCATTGGACATTTTTTCTTCCCTCACGGTTCATATAAGACTACACCAGGCTTGATGTTTCCAAGTGTGTGTGTGTGTGTGTGTGGTCAGTACCTATTTAAACTATGCATTGAAAATAATCGCATGATTTCTCAGCCGCTAAAATCTCACTCAGATGACTATTGTTTGACAGGATACGCCACTGACTCTCTAAGTATTATACACAATCCTCTCGCCTATGGAGGTAATTTATACAGTAACAGCCTCTTTTATCATGGGAGTAGGACAAGCTAAGAGGATAATTTCCTTATCAAACCCACTCTAAGTCATTTGAAACAGAAAGTTTTGTACTTTAGTTAACTGTTCCTCGGAGTGAAGCTGGTAGTTGAAGAGTTACTAGTGCCCTGTGGGTGTTCGGAGTCGTTGAAGTTGGTATGAGCCCAACCGGCAGCTCCGTGATGTGAATACAATTTTTCCTCTTTTAGACATTCAGGCTTATTGATGTGAAGTTTGTCACAACTGCTATTATACAGATCAGTGTGCATATTCCTCGGTGCGTTTTCTTTTCATGCCACTTTCACACTTTCACACTTTCACACTAGCTAGCTGTTGATAATTAAATTTTTTTTGTCAAAAACATGCTGCACGTTGTTCTTTTATTATAAAAAAAATCGTCACATATTATTTTCCACGATAAAAACTCTCATTATGTTTTGTTCAATCAGTTCGTTAGTCCTGCAAACACTCAATGCAACCGTGTAAAGTTACCCACTTCTCTTGGCGCTAGCTGTTTTATCTGCAGGGACTAGACACAGCAGGCTTGCTACGTACGCACAAGCGTGATAAAGCTTTAAAAAGCTGACACCACGAGGGCCGTTTTTGCCAGCTGCCTTATTGGAATGAACTTGAGATGAATGTATTGATCCTGTTTCTGGATTGCAATGACACAACCTGGCTTCAGTTTAGAGGTGACTCCATCCAGACCTCTTGTGTTATGCAGGTGACGTAGACGAGTCGCTTGAGGATTCGACTGGTGTCAAGGAGCTACTTAAAATTAGAGCATATGGGTACAATTGATTTTGTTTATATTTGATGTGATTAAACACAGAGACCATTCACTGTTGCCGGAATCACAACCAGGGTTTTCACTGGAGCAAACCCAGGTTAGAAAAATGTCCCCAAGATAATATATGCCATTTGGCGATTGCCTTTAACCAAAGTGTCTTATCGTAATTGAAAACATTTTGATAATGAACTGTGCAGTGAGAACAACCATGGTGGTGTTGGTCCAATAGTAGAGAACAGCACCAGAGTTGATATTTTAGAATTTAAAATTCTGATAAAAAATAAAATAAGCATATTTCAGTCACTAAATGTTGTGTAATCAAATGATTCGATCAAGACTGCTTAGCTGATATTAGTATCAATTCAATCAATTCCTCATCTAAATATAATTATAATACATGTACCCACAATATAAACAGCTGCAGGACCTTACATCAAGTGCAAAGAGACAGCTGAGGAGAAGCTATTGACTTTAGACGGTAAAGAATATTCTGAAAAATAAGCGGCATAATTTCATGTGCGATTTTTGGACACGCTCCGCCTGTTGCTTGCTGCAGTCAGTGATGTATAAGAAATGATCGAGTGTGACTTGACCACACGTGATGAAGCAGCATCACAGCAAAAATAAGTCCACTCACAATGCCACAGATCCCAGCATACCTTTCCTTCCCTCATTGTGTGAGTCCAGTTCTCTCAATCAAGACATCTGAGTCCTGCTACGAGTCCCTGATTAACACTACCGCTCATGTAGTTTTGTTGAGTTTTGTTTCAACTGTCCTCAGTTAAATGAGAAATTAAGAGGCAAGAGATAGAGGCTAATAGCATTTATTAACCCAGCGTGAACGGGCAGCGGGGCGAGCGCGGCCCTCCACCAGCCCTGTCTAGTCCTGGTGGCTCAGTTAGCGTGGCCGAGAGAGGGGAGTGGAACATAATAAAACCCAACAAATGCACCCAGCTGATTAATGCAGCCCTGTGGCTATAGTAATTATCCCTCTCCACACTCCTCCAGCAGATGAGCCAAACAAGTGTGTGGCAGTGAGAGGGGAATGTGCAAATGATGGATTTGTGGGATTCAGGCTCTGTTTAGTGAGCTTCATGTAAGTAGTTGGATAAAGACACATTTTTGTTGTATTGGTTGACGACACAGATGAAGTTCAAGCTTTCGTCCATTTCAGACATTTTCTCTCTGCAGTACTTTGGTCAGGTTTGCATTTTCTGTGTAATGTTTTTGCTTTTATGTGTTTAAGTAGATGATAATATATTTAGTATGTTCAGAATATAGATTTGATTTGAATTTTATTTAGGAATCTACAAAACAAACCATAAGATGAACAACAGCATCTTAAAACTAGAACTACATTAGTGCAAAGTAAACCAAACATAAATAAATAGATGCACCTAAATACAACACAGCACATTAACAGCACCAGTAATATTTCAGTAATAATCCGTCACCTTGACCTCTGAAAGTCTTATTTTTGTCACCTTTACAGAAAACATGTTATATAACTATAGCTGCTTTATAATGAAATGACTTCGGCAAAAGTGTAACACAGAAACATTCTCAGACTCTGAATGTCCTTTCCTTTCCTCTTTTGGTTTATATCCTGCATTATTTCCACTGGAAATGTGAGATGTGCACCTCATGGTGCTAGTTTCCTCAATATAGATATAGTGTTAGTTAAATAAGAGCAAATAAAATGACTATCCCTGCACAATAACAATATTTGAATGTCATAGCCACGTATGTATAAGAGAGATGATAAATATGAATCTCCAGCTTTTTTGTCTTCTGCTGAGCTGAGGAGACAAAATCTGATTTGAATAAAAACACAGTTTGTGTGGTTATAATTTTCTCTCTAAGACAACTTGCTACCACTCAAATAAAAACCAAAATCTAACTCTGTAACTAATAAACTTTAAAAACAAAACAACATTGACTAAATCTATTTTAAGTAAAATGGCTTTTTGGTTCATTTCATCTCTCATATACCTTGTATATATATTTTTTTAATTACCAGTAGCTGTCAGCAGCTAAAGGTCATGTGATGAGTTCATTAAAATCGGAGAGGTGGCAGCTGTATGAGTAGTGTTTGGTTGATGAGAAATATGGGTCAAATAAAACTTTACAGCTGTCAGTCCCATTGCAAACTTTATGGCTACTTAATAATTTAGACACGTCTGTATGAGGAAGCTACTTGAATAGTTTCCTGGTGTTACTGTGTTTTCTGGTAATTCAGTCACTTCCTTTTTTTGTATTTTTGATATCAAATAAAATCTTTATAATCCTGCAGAAACAATTCACTGAAATCATATTGTGCCTATGTATTTTATGTTGTTAAACGTTGACATGCAGCAGTTGTCCCCAGAGAGTCCACAGCGCAGAGTTAGGAAGGAGTACACAGTGAGTCTCCTGCTGAGCCACCGGGTCTCTGTGCTGGGGTCAGGAGGTCAGACATAAAAGACCGGTTCACTCATGAATCAGGAATTTAATTACATACACCCAGTGTGACAGAGAGACTGTGTCCCTCAGTCCAGCACAATATGTAATTACTGCGTATTGACAGATAACGATTGGTTCTTTTTCACTTTTCAGAAACAAGCTGCTGATTGGCACAGACAGTTAAATCTCAGTGTTTCTGATCTGCGTTAGGAAACGTTTTAGTCAGTTACAACTCAGGTTTTATGTGTTTTCTGTTCATGCCTGCACACATAATCAGTTGTGCGTTCTCTATAAGCCTAAATTTCCCTCTGAAAATAAACATAAGCTCCTTTTATACTCAGTTGTTCTTCGCTAAATCAAGGCCATATTCCAGCATTCAGAGACACTCGAGATGGGGAATACATCACTGAGAATAAAAAAAACAGCAAATGAGAGCAAAACTATTATGAAAACAAAGTGCTTCTTCACAACACACAGTGGTAAGATCCCAGACTGGCTGAGATCTGCTTAAAGGGACACACTCTTGGTCGCAGAGCTGAAAATCTGTTTTGCTTAAATACAGACTTAATGATTGGATTACTGTTTCTTCGTTTGGCGATAGCGTGATAGCGGGATTACAGACTGTGCGCTCAATAGATTTCCTGTCAGATGCCATGAAGCCCGGTGTCCCCTCGCTGGGTAAGCTGGCTGACTGAGAGGGAGGGAGGCAGATGAGGCTTGGACGTACAATATGGCCCACCTCAGGAAACCGCCAGCAGAAGAACAACAGTGAAGCAGAAAAATTAAATGCAGTGAATTTTTAAAATTAATATATCTTGAAAAAATCTAAAACTTTACCTTTACTTCCTCTAACGGAGATATTTTCACTAATTTAAAGCTTTAGACCTTACAAAACCTTACCTACCTTACAAAAAAAAAAAAGCAGCAAAGATAAAATTTCCACATTTCTTTTTATTTAATTAACTTCTGCTTCAGTATTCAACCCTAATGTGAACTCATACATGTCATCTGAACATTAGTCTTTCTTTTTCTCTTTTCTCTCTGCCTCATTAAAAACATAAACATATCTCCTCTATTGATTATGTCTGGATGTCTTAATCAGATCAGCAGGAATATCCTGGTTTTCCTTTGCAGGAAAGTACATTAAATGTCAAAATATTGATCAAGAATTTAATTGAGAATGCACAGCTCCTTTATTAGAGCAACGGCCTGTGCTCTCATGACTCTGATACAGACTGACATGAAAAGAAAACATTCAAATTTATAATTCCTTTTTATTTAAAAGACGGTTGGGAAACACAGTCTGTCCCGAGGCTTCTGGCGACACAGCAACGCTGATCAATAAGAGCGTGTGATGGGTTTTGTATCGATCAGGAAAATGTGGGTTGATGAAGTGGCTTAGAGGGTGGGTGGGGGTTGCCTCTTTTCTGATGGCCACCACATTACACAGACGTGGTAAAGGTGCACTCAAACGTCTCTGGCGTTGTCATCATTATTAACATTCCTGTCGAGGTCATTATCACTCTCAGTTTCTTACATCCTGCCTCTCTCAGGATTGGTAGATCCCCTCTCCACAGTGTGATTGGTGAAATGCTGTGGGAAGCAGCTGCCATTAGTTTAAAGGAGGGCAGGCTGTGGAAAGCCGGATCCATGGTGGGGAAGATAAAAGAGTAAAGGAACAGTTTAGCTCTGTAAGCTGGCACTGAGCCCTTTAAAGCGCAGTAAACAGACCTGTTTAAATCATCCTCAGTGAACGTGCTGCTACTTCTGTTGCTTGTCAGTTTAGTTTTAAAGTTGTAAAGAAGAAACCCCTTATCTATCTATCTATCTATCTATCTATCTATCTATCTATCTATCTATCTATCTATCTATCTATCTATCTATCTATCTATCTATCTATCTATCTAAATGGAGGAATCTCTGTCTGTCTGTCTGTCTGTCTGTGTGTGTGTCTGCCTTTTTAGAGGGGGGTCTGCCTGTGTCTCTGTGTTTTGCAGCAGCTCCCTTGTGAATGACTGGACACCAAAGGGTCGTCCATTAGCCCGTCCCACCACAGTAATCCTTTGCCCCCATTGGCTGCTCTCAAGACAGCCCTCCTGTCACCGACCAACAGCAGCTGCTCCATATGCACCAAGCCACGCCCTCCTGCTCTTAAAGAGCCCCCATGTCTTCAATGGAGACTCGATCCTCTCACTGACTTACTCAGCCAGAGTGCGCTCTCACCACTGCTGCTCTCCATCCAGCTATCTCTTATCTTTTATTCTCTCTTTCTCTATCCATCACTCCCCTGATTTTTATTCTTTCTCCTCTTCTGTACACTTGCTTCCTGTTTTCTCTTTTCATTTCTACCTCAAGTTCTTTTTCCACTCTCCCCTTTCTATATCATCACTAAATCCACTCTTCTTCTCTCCATACGTACTCCTGAGCCTGAGTGTGCAGCACCTGTGCAGACTGGAGTTTGTCGGGCCGAGGCAGAAGGTTTTTTTTTTTTTTTTATTTTGTGTGTGTGTTGAACAGGGAAGGGAGGGGAGACAACACCCAGGAACACCTGACCAACATTTCATCAAGATATGTGGAGTCTTAGGAACTGATCTCCTCCTTCAGCTTTTCCCAAGCTGTTTGTTTATCTGTTTTTTATTGCAACACCTGGAATGCTTAACGTGGACTGATGGATGTTTCCGAACTGTGCATCCCTGACCCTCTCTGCTACCACAACCAGTAGGTGCATCTCTTTCCACATCTTTTTCCCTTCTGTCAGGATTTTTCCCTTTCTACTTTTGTTTCCATTTAAGGTGACAGAGAATTTAATTTACTTCTTGACCTCTACTTTTTATCAAAAGGAGAGAACAAATCATGAGGAAAATCAGTTTAATTCATTCGGGGAAAAAAAAACAATTCATGCATAGTAAACAAGTAAACAATTTCAAAAGAAAGGGAGTTCCTCGCATTATGTCGGCTCCACCTCCCGATGTACGGGACAGCCGAGCTCAGTTGTGTCAGTGAGGCTGCAGTAGCGTAGCCCGCAGGGAGTCCAGGTCGGATGGTTGCCCTACAGCTGTCTAGCTCTGCATCAGGATCCAGGGTTTAACCTCAGCCACAGGGAAGAGCTAGAGGCAGATTAATGCGGACGATATCCAGATGACTATCCTCTGGCAGCAGCCGATGTCCGGCGGTGTCCCAGAGAAAGAAAACTGTGACTGTGCTGTTGTCCAGTGTGTGTGTGTGTCTGTGTGTGTGTGTGTGTGTGTGTGTGTGTGTGTGTGTGTGTGTGTGAAAGAGTGTGTTCATGAGAGACAGATAAGAGTATATTTGAGGGGACGGATAACTCTCTGCCTGTGTTTAGTTAAAGCTTCTTTCACTTTTATGTTGTTTGTGATTCAGCATTTTACTTCATTTTGGTGCTTATTCTTGAATCGTGCAGAAATTACAGTGACAGAGAAGAAATAGAAAATCTAAGAAGTGGCCGTGTATGTAAAGAAAACACAGTTCATTCTATTTAATTAGGACTAAAGTGGTGCACAGTTTACATACACATATTGTCATTGTGCATTTAGTTCATAAGTGCAGGGATCAAGCAGTTTGTTTTACAGGAAATCAGAAGTCAAAGAAACTCACAAATCTCAGCTGGAGAACCGATCCTTAGTGTTTCATTGCTAAGACGCTTCTCTTTTAACCAATTATGACTGGACGGGGAGACTCTTTACTGGGATCCTCTTAATGTTAAGCTGTAGATGGGATTGGAAAGGTTTAACCTGCTTAGCACTTTTTTACAAAACTGTGATTAGGAATATTTCAAACTCCACAGGACTCTCTACAAATAAGAAAGAGATAGTTTCTGTGATGCTTAATTTACACATTTATTTTAATTCTTAACAGTCGCATCTGAGCTCAGGATCAATAGAAGCAAAAAAAAAACTCATAAAAGTGAAATGACTTCAGCCTGTATTTGTTTAACTAGAGAAATGATAAAACATTTTGTCAGAGATTCGCAGCAATTATTAAAGTGGTGCAGAATTCTCATGCGACCTTAACAATTACATCTCGTTGATTTTACATTCATTTACATGGTGGTATTTGAGATTACTTGCAAACAAAACTGCAGTAAAGCAACAAAGGGAAGTTTGATAAAACTGACAATTCACTGTTTCAACAGTGCAGTAAAGTGTGCCGTACAAATAAGGTAAAATTTAATTTAATTACTACAGTCAAATTAATGACACAAATTTCTCAGTGAATAGATGGAAATTGTTTTGAGAAGTGTAATATTTAACCACAAGTGTTTGGTCACTTGTTTTGATATCTCACATAAAAGTTACAGACCTGGGTTTCATTTTTTCTTAATGTGTTTAAATAGGTCAATTTCAGTGTCTTTTATGGCTTTGACATTCAATATTGCAATTCCTGTGCAGATTGCAGTGCAGTAGAAAAAACCCCACAACCCTGAGTTCTTCTTTTTCGCACAATCATCAGTTTCCAGAATCTGAAAAGCTGCATTTAATACACACATATCCAACTAAAACCGATCTTAAGTTATTATATTATAGTAATTAATTAAATAAAAAGAAGTGGAATTAAAAGAATATTATAATTTAACGCCACAAAAAAGTGGAAAACATTTAAAGCTGAATTTAAATTATAAAAAAATACAAATGCTATTAACCTATAGTGACCCTGGATCAGGTCTTAGTGTGTGTGTGATGCTGTATTTGTGATTCTGTATGTTTGTGTACATCTGCATGTTTGAGCGAGGCAGTAGCTGCTCACATTCATACATGCATGGAAATACACTACATACATATATTAAATACATACATACATTTGTGAATGTGAGCATACTGTGTGCAGTCTGAATGTGTCGATGTTAATCTTTGTCTCTCCTCTGCTACTGCAGGACCAATTGGTCACATTTGATAGGACAGCACTTTTCATGACACACTGAACACACTAGCATTACCCAAAAAAAAGAAAACCCATAAATGCAAATACTGTGTTACAAATTCACCTCTCTACATATGTTTGTACTGATTATAACTGAGATCTTCCTGGGATTAATGCTGCATTTTCTAAGGGAGTTAGTTTAACTCACTAAGTTGTTTAGATAAAATAGAGTGTCATGACTATAAACTGTAGGACACTTCCACACTCCAAAAGCGCATCGTAACCATGGCCACAACATGTGATATACACTAATTTATTCTAAAAATTGTCTTTACCTTTAAATAGTGTTAATCATACTGTCATACCGTATTTGTTCATGTACTTGCATACTGTAAATCCGTGCTGTTAGCGTCACATAAAGCTGGAATTACTTAGGTTTGGCTTTGGGGAATGCTATTAACCCCTTGAGGACTTTTGGCCCGACCACCAACCTACTGGCCTGAGATGAGAGGTCGACTGTAGAGTCCAACTCTCACGCTACGTCTCTGCTGAAGAGGCAAATATGTTCCTCCAGCAACAAACTAATATCAGCTTATCAGACATCTCACATTATTACCAGAAATAATTTATAGATATACAGCTATATGCACACACACACACACACACACACCCACACACACACACACACACACATATAGATTGATAGTTTGTCCTCTTTTGACCCTTTTCAAGATTAACAATTAATGACTCACAGTTTTATCCACATTGTTTGCAAAAAAAAGTACATACATTTATATGCAATAAAATGCTTAATTTTAATGAAATGTCCACATCAGTAACATTTTCATGTTTCTTGAACCAATTTTTAATAAAATGTGAATTTTAGGACCTAAATAAAAATAACCTGCAGCGGCAAATGTGGATTAAATAACAAAAACTGGACCAGAAGCCATTAAAGTGTGTGATCTGTTAATAAATCCCCAGGTACTCTCCACTTTTCAGTCAGTTGACATTATTTGAATATTCTGGGGAGAGAAAAAAATTCCATGTGCTTTCTAATGTTGTTTCAAATGTGTTTTTCATGGTAGATGCTACTTTTCTTCACACACACGTCATAGAATTTTTCATTATGAAAAATAGACACATGATTTTCCGCTTCTTTAAATGTTTAACAAGTTATCTTAAAACGGTCAATCTTTTTATGTGTCTGTGATTGGCTGTGGTTTCAGTGCGATTAGCCATGGCAGTTTTGACAACTGAATCATTTAAAGTTAAAACTTTAAATGTTGTTTATCTTCAGTTTGCTCCAATAAATCAGATCAATTTTTCTCCCGTTCCTCCTGCTGGTCCCATAGGTGCCCTTCGCAAGCAAACAAACAGGAATGCATAAGCTCAAGCGGTCAAATGTATGACACACACAAATAGACACAATCGTAGACATAGACACACACACATGTGCGTGCACATACGGATGAGACCAAAGAATCACACGCTGACCTAGGATCTAATTTTAGCGGTGCCATATCATGGAAACACCTGACTGTGTCTGTTAAGAGAAACACATCCTCTTATCACGCTTTGCATCTGCATTTATTACACTAGTTATGAATGTGGTCACACTGTGTTTATATATGAGAAACTTTTCCATTTGTCTAAAAGATAAATAGATAAACACCATGGTCCAATCATTTGTCTCGTCTCAAGTGCTCTTTGTAAAAACTTAACATGACTCCATACGTTATATCAGGAGAAATGTTTTACTTTTGCTGTGGGTCAGTTAGACGTGTGGATTCAGGCATTATAAATGTCCAGTACCTGGAGGTCTTCACCTGATATGTTATGTCCTGTCTTGTGCCAAAGTTGAGATTTTTCACTGGAAACCGACATGAAAAAAAAATGTGGTGCAGATTGTGCTAATTTCAAAGTGTGCCTGCCACAGATTTATGAGGCGACATTTGATACGTTACCGACAAATTTGGGTCTTATTGCTTCTCCTGTGTGTTCTTCAAAAGTATTTTTGTGCATGTCAGAAATAGTAATTAGAATTTTATGTTGACGTGTTGGTAACATTAGTGAAAATGTTGTTTTGTTATTTGTGAAGCCGGGTTTGTTTCAGTCACTCGAGTGAGTGGACAAAGTTTGTTACTCCCAGCTTTCTGCACTTCATGGAAAACAGTTTATCACTGCACTTTCAGTAACTTGGTCACAGTTGTTTTTTTGAAACATCTCGCCGCGCTGTGACTTTTCCCATCCTTAAGTTTGATAGTTGGCTGATAAGACTGGTAAAATCGTCTGGGAACTGAACCTATGAGCCCACTGACGGATGGAGGGAGCAGGTGGTGGGACTGTGGGTAACGTGTTTTGCTCACATTAGTGGGTGAAATTGCCTCCAACTATTCTTTCGCCACCAGCTCTGAGCTTGAGGAAAAATGACCCGAGATAGAAACAATTGAAAACACTTTGAAACTCGCTGCTGTATTTTGTCACGACACTGTTTTCCAAGTGTTCAGACTGTCATGTTTATTAATGGCGATGGCTGCTGCATATGAGGGCACAGCCCAGCTCTATGGTAGAGTGCTGCTGTGTGACGGCATAAGAGGAGAACTAACTTCATTACATGTCATGACCCCCTCTTGATATAGCTATATCCTTTAGGCAGCCTGTCAAGGACTCTGAATTCATCAGGATGTAGATGGACGCTTTTTTTTGCAGCCGCTATTCAATCAAAACATGAATGTGGCTTTCATGGGCTCAGGCTGAATACAAGCAGCAGAGAGGACTTCTTAGAATGAGTTTGTTTTATTGATCAAATGAAATTAACACACGCACACACGCATACACACAGACGGAGAAGCAGTGCGTCTAATCATGGAGTGTGGGTCAGCCAGCATGTTTAATTTAATGGGCCTCATCGTAGCCTCGCGACGTCTCACATTGTGAACTTAATTCCTCTTCACCACGTTAATTTGCATTGTGTCAATTGACCGGAGTGCTTACTGTATCAGCTTGAGTCGCACTTGAAATTCAGCCCATGCCCTAATACCATTAGGCAAATGCAAAGTTGTGTCATTTACACATTTGGAAAAAAAAAAGGAGAGAGAGAAAAGCCAATTTGCACTGGACAAGACCCGCTTGTGATTATCAGTGGATGTTATTACTGTGGAGAAGCAGACGTTTGAAGGTTATGTTTCTGGGCAGTAATTGAAATGCAAAATAACATTAGGATCGATGGCCATCTCTGTTTATTTATGAAATCAATATCGTAACTGTCCCTCATGAGTCCCCCTCTGATTCCCAATGACGGCTTAAGTCTCTGCTCGTTTATTCTTTCGTCCCCATAACCTCCTTCTTCTGTCTCTTTTTAAAAGGCAGTTAAGGGTGTGTTTGACTTTGCAGGGAGAGCAGTTTCCTGGAGGTGGTGGACGAGTATGTAGATGGGGGTTGATACTCCAGGTAAGGAGACATCATCCATGTGGGAAATCTATGCAATCTCCCCTCATGGCAGTGACATTGAAGAGGCCATATGCTCAAAGCTCTGTGTACAAGTATGTGTGTGTGTGTGAAAGAGACAGAGAGGCAGAAACAAAGTGTATCTATGCAGTATAAACGTAGTATAAACGTAGTATAAACGTAGTATCAACATAGTATCAACATAGTGTGAATGTATAGTACTAATGCAGGACTGATAACTTGAAAAATTAAAGATTTAGTGTGAAAGTAAAAATGTTATTTTCAGAACAAAATTGACATTTTCCACCTTGGTACCTGTGGTATATGAGATCCACTTACTTATTATATTCTTTGAGCTTTCGACCATATCCCATGGCCCTCTTCAACAAATGGAACTTGCACAGGTGACCGCGTGATAACAGCAACAACTGACAAAAAACATTCACAATTAAAGCACAAAACATAAACTTTAACCTTATTAGACCTGAAACAATTAGTCAATTAATCAAAGAATCATCAATAGAAAAATGGGATTAATCATCTAATCGATTTAATCATGATAGTAAAATGAATACCCATGAGTTTTTGGACTGATTGTCGGTCGCAGCAACACCTTGGTTTTTCACTATTGTCTGACATTTCATAGAGCAAACAAATTAACTGATTAATCAAGTAAATGATCTGCAGATTAATCATTATTGAAAATAATCATTAGTTGCTTGCCTCATTATTGCCCCAGTAGAGAAAATAATTTTGCAGCCAGGTAAAACATGAATGTACGCATAAGATACATAAAGTATAATAAATTGAATAAAAAAAAATATGATACAAATATGATGACACTTATATAAAGGTACAAGCACAAAGAGACACAAAAGAATAAAGCAAAGTCTCAGTTAGACTAGAAATGAAATTTTTTAAAAACGGCAATTGCTTCAGTCCGAAACAGCTGGGTCCATAAGTAAATAAGTAAGTGTCAAAGTTTTTTTGTTTGAATGCTGATAGAGGTAAACTACTCCATTTAAAGGCGAAGACAGCAAATATACCGTCTCAATCTGCAGGAACTGAGCAGAGAGAGAACTGAAGGTGCTTTAGAACAATTCAAGTAAAAAAGACTTCATAGGTAGTAACTGCGTATGAAATATAGCTTTTTTTTCTATTGTGAAATCAACATGTTAACTCACTCTGCATTATAAGTGTATTTTGACAAATGTCTCTTCTCTAAAAACCAACTACATTCTTCGCAGCAGCGTATGAATCATGCATTTAAATGTTAGAACGCACACGTTTTTTGACGACCTTCATTTGCGCCATCGCTATGTCACGTGCATGTTGTTGTTACTACTTAACACTTGGGCGACACACGCTACCCTGTTTTCCCGCTCGCATGACCATTCATTTCCCAGACACCCCGGCTGCGGACTAACAGTGTAATCTATGTGTCAGGCAGGAAGGGGCACTCAGTTTAAAGCTGATAGAGTTTGCCCCAAACAAGGACAGCCTATCATAGAAAGATTAATGAACTAATTTCATGCATGGCTCCTTGCCTCTGTCCTTCTGCGCTTGCATGTTTGACTGTGTGTTCAGCACCATGATTTACGCCGTGTTCCTTGCTACAAGCTTAACCCCAAGCTTAACAATAATATTTCCCTCAGTGGGAAAATACATAATAAAATATGGAGAACCTGATTTTTTTTTTTTTAAACCCCTCGCTCCTCAAGGAAAGAATAGCATGAGGTCATTGTGGAGAATTGTTTTGATTATGCATTTAAGATTTTCCTTTTTTTTTGTGACTTCTGTTAAAATTTATTGCGTTGAAATTCGGAGGCTGGAAAACATATTTCATGGCTTACAGAAGAGGTGGATGGATTCAGGATTTATGTAGGGAAGCAGGGGATCTGCAACATTGCCAGCACGAGGAGGCATGCCAAAATACACACACACACTCACACACATGCACACACAAACATTTGAAATTTTAAGCTGTTCTGATGGGACATTTTCACACCCATCACACTTTGGCTCCAAAATAAAAAATAAAAAAATTTGAAAAGCAGTGGTCACTGATCTGGCATTTCAGGCAGCGTCTCGGTCGTATTAAACATTCTGGACAGCTCTCTAGTTTTTACATGGAGTCGTGTCTAGACGCTGTCTTTCTTTCAGAGTGGTGGACACGCTGAAACCTGTGTGTCCGCTGCTCCGAGCCATCCATTGTGGGAGCATCTGGCCCTCTAAGAACAGCAGAACAGAGAAGGCAGGTGACCTTCACGTCTGTCTGATGAGTCTTGCTTGTCTGCTCGGTTTGTACCATTTTTCTGCGTGGCGGAGCAAACACCACTCCATTAGATATTAGGCGCAATGCGTTTGTGTGTATGTGTATGTGTATGTGTGTGTGTGTGTGTGTGTGTGTGTGTGTGTGTGTGTGTGTGTGTGTGTGTTGCCAAGGGAGCGGGGCGGGTTGAGGAAAGTCAGGCTGCGCTTATAAAACTGTGTCTCTTTATAATAAGAGGGGGAAACCAAATTATGAAACTATGAAGCTATTTCTGTCCATGCGAATTGGTGGTTCGTGCCATTATTTCATTTCGACAGATTTGAAAGGACCCATTAGAAATTTCCATTAAACCTAACAAAAAACATCTCCCCAGCGTTACTGTGTGCTAAGTGTGGAATGAACTACTTTTTACATATGCCACAATGTACTATTCCATAGGGAATCCCCCTATCTGCCTGCGATGATGTATTAACTGTTACCACGCCGCTCTCTCCACTTCGCTCAGATGGGAGAAAATATACCTTCCAGTTGACTATAGGTACATGATAATTGCTAACAAGATTTAACAAGAGTCCTATGAATCTTTTATAAACAGCACCAGTCTCAGAATGAAGACTAACATTATGTTGTATCGCTCTATCTTGCACTATGTTAACAGTCCTGACTGATTAAAAATGCATAAGGAATGTCTGGGACCCGTAAGAGGAGGGTTTATTTTTTCATGCCTCATCTGGAACAGGAAGGAAGCAGAGGATCAATAGATCTGATCTTGGCCCAGGGGTAGAGGCTATCTCCTCCTCCCTCCCTCTCTCCACCCGCAACCCGTTAGCAGTTAAAAGAGAGGTTTCATGTTGTCAGGGCCTGATGACTTCATGGCTTTATATAAACACTTATGCAAAGTGGCAACAGAGGGAAAATACATTTCTAAACACAACAGAAAATTTAAAAAAAAAGAGGGGCAGCCCCCAGCAGCAACAAAGTTCAGAGGAATCTAGCCAGCTTTAGCTTCTTGTTAGTTTCAGACATTCTTAGCATGACTTTCCACAGCTTTCACACAATATTTACAAGCTTGTAGGGCTGAAGCTGTGTAAGATCAGCACCAACTGTGACAGACAGAGCCAGCAGTTCTAACACAGACCCAAGCCTCATTTCATGCTTTGTTTGAGAGGACATTATTGAAGCCACTGCAAGTACAACGACTTCCAAAACATGGCAAATAAAGAACTTTGCATCCTCTTTTAGCTCTACAAATAAAATTTGCTTCACGAAAGGTTCCCTTTCTAAAATGCAACGCAAATTTTTAGCGACACCTGCAGCAACACAAAACGTCCTCCAGAGACCTTGATGACCTTTGTTAACATCTGGTCATTTGGACATTATTTTTGGCACTTGAAACAGTTTTACAGAATTACATAAGTAATATCCTTAATTCTTTCAAACTCTCTTCCTGAACTTTACAATGAAATTTGGGATTGTGTCTTCCTCAGCCTGTCCAACCTCTCTCTTAAATCCTCTGTAACCCTGCACCGTCCATTGGCAAAGTAACCAGGACTATTGATTGGGTCATGTATTACCCATGATCCTCCATATGCTGAGTGTAACACCTCTCTCTGTCCATTAACAGGCTTCTGAAGTTTCATTTATTCACTTACTTCTGGCAGCCGACCCATTGTGGGCATTGTTTGCAAGATGTATGGGGCATCCATTGACATGGTCATTAGTTACCATTTTGCCTGAGAGAAATAAGCTACTGTAGTATATCACTTGGCATTCCAACGCATTAATGGTTGTGTCTGTAACATAATCTATCAAACTCAGATGAACCGGCGCGCTCCATCACAGCTGATGAATCTCTCGCAGGATAATCAGGCGATGATGGAAGAAAGCAACATGCAGTACATCTTGTCGGGCTTATTAGTGGTGATGTTTTTATTGATACTGCTGTTTTCTGATTTATGTTGGTTTTCATGTAAGCTTCTATGTTTCTCAGTTTTCTAGAAAATCAGTTCTTATTTGCACGTGAGGTAAACAGGCATCATTTCCTTACTGCTGATGTTTGAAAGCCCTGTCTTTCCAGTGTACTGACTTCAGCTGAAAGATTACATGATCTATTATGAGTTCATAAATTTAGGGGACTTCTGTGACTGTTTGGGCTCATGGAGTCCTCAAGGAATTCATTTGATAATTTTAGAGATGTTCTGTTGTCAGCAAAGAAGTGTTTCTTCTCAGTTCCTGAAGGTAAAAGTTTGGAAAATCACCGAACATTATCATGATTAGTTTGCTGAACATTTTGTGACAATATATTTGACTTTAAAATGTTACAGTGGATCAGCTGCCTCATGGTTTGAACTGTATTTACTGTGAATTTAGTTCAGAATCTGACTGAAGCTTTGGCCCTGTGTGTTTTTATCCAGGTTACTAACCAGAATGCCCTCTGAGGACCGACACCTTTCCTCAAGCTGTGGTTCTTACGTCAAAACCGAGCCCTCCAGTCCTTCCTCCTCTCTAGTCGACACCGGCAGCCACCACAGTCCCAGCGGCAACTCTGACGCCAGTGGCGGCTACGTGAACGGCAGCAGCGTACGCTCACACACCCTGGACTCCCCGCCAATGTTCAACCCAGGCATGCTCGGAGGTGGCGGCGCCTGCCTACGCCGCTATGAGGAGTGCTCCGGCAGCATGGCGGATGACTCACCAATCAAGTGCGAGTACATGCTCAATGCCATTCCCAAGAGGCTGTGCCTGGTGTGTGGCGACATTGCCTCAGGGTACCACTATGGGGTGGCCTCCTGTGAGGCCTGCAAAGCCTTTTTCAAAAGGACGATACAAGGTATTTCCCATTTTCTCTTTCATTTTTCATTGGCTCACCTGAGCTCATCTCCAGTGTCTGTCGCTCTCAGTTCAACCTGAGAATAATATATTTTCTGTAATTTTGCAGGTGGTTGAATATTAAGTAAAATAATAATAATAATGATAATAAGAGTTACACATTTAACCCGGGTGTACTGTCACTGTCACAAGTGCAAATTTTCATGATGATTCTAAATACTTTTTTATTAGGGTTTACCTTAACAGTTCCTTAACAGGAAACCCGATGATGAATCCATTGTCATATGTCCCACGTGTCTCTCAGTGCTGATAGCCAGCCCTCTGCTCTTATGGGACTAATACAGTGTAGTGATTACGAGTGTCTACAGCAGGCTTTAGGCCCAGACTGTAAATCTGCTCTGGGTTGTGATTTTTTGATGTGTTTGCATGTGAATCGTACGTCTGGCATCGGCTCTGCCATGTGCGGGAGCTGTTCCAGAATAATCACTTGGACAGAGATAATATGCCACAAAATGAGATGCAGAATTTTGAATTTTATCTGCAGCATTTGAGTCTATAGACATAAAGTCAGACAGCAGATTAGTGAGGGCATGGCCACATTGAGTCAGGTACATTTGAAGAAAAAGTTTTTTTTCCAAGCTCCTCTGAATTACCATCATCTTCGCCCACCTTTTTAATTTTATTGGCAGTTGGCAAAAACCATAGAAGTGCATTCATGCCACCATAGGGTAAGGAGTGTTGCTGGTTTGCTAAAGATACTCTTAGATACTCGCGATAAACTCAATAGTTTGCAGAGACAGAAATATATGACAATGACAACACCTACAGTAATACACCGGTGACTGTGTATGATGACACGGAAAACAATCAATTACCAAGGAGGAAAAGAAATGCAGCTTCTTATTACCATTGATTCTAAGATGATATTTCTTGAAGCAGACAGCATACAAAAACAACAGCAATTTCTAGAAGTTTGTTTTTTGATTAGATGACAGGCAAAAAAGACAAAAACAGATGCGTCCATATTATTGTGGGCGTGGGCTGAGAGTCACTGTCTTCTGGCTTATTTACGCTCCCAATTACTAGGTAAATTTCAATATTTTACCATAAGAGCATTTCTTTAAATCATGATGAAAAAAGTTCAAACATTGTTTTGTGACAACCAGTTAGACTGAACAAAACATGAAGACACTGCGGTGTCAATTTTACTATATGGCTCAAAGCTCCGTGTTGTTTTAATAGCTGCGATACTTCTTCGCTGTTATACTGTGAATGGGACATTCAAGTCTGTCCCACGGTAAAATGGGACATTTTGTTTCAATCTGACCGGCAACACAGTAAAAAGTGCTCATGTCTGACTTTGTGTTGTCTTGCACCCCCTCTTCTTCTTCTCCTTCTTCCTCTTTTCTCTCGCTCTCCTTCGTGGAGGACAGGCTCGTAATGAACCTAATCTGTCCGTCATTCGTCCTGAGCCACGGGAGTTTCAGTCAATAACAATCAGTGTTGGGTGACTGTAATTAAGAACCAGGCATTTCATTGGGAGAAAGTCAAGAAAGGAGGGTGGGAGGTCTGGATCTGTTCTTTGCCCCCAGGCCCCTCCACCCAAGGGTGGTGGGGGCCAATTAGAAGCTCAGGCACGTGTTGTCGGGGCAATAACAGAGGAACGGAAGAGAGGAGAGAGGGAGATGCTGAGAAGTCCTCTAAATAAAAGGCAGAGGGACAAGGGACAGGGGACATGGTCATTCACTGAAAGGAGAAGCTGCTTTAATGGAATGGTAATCAGGAAGGGGGGTCCCGGCCTCGGCAAAGGAGGAGGACAAGGAGAGGTCCAGCTTGAGTGGAGATGAGCGCGTGGATAATAGCATGGCATAATAATATATCAAAATTTAGAGGGAAAATAAGAGAGGTTAAGGAAGGATATTAGAGTGGTTGAAATGTCCTTTGAGAAATAAAGGTGGACACAAGACCTGATTAACTAAGAGGGTATGCCGACAGTGAGCTTTTAGAGGTAGGCAATTTAAGACTATTGTGGACCCCCAATGCAACCCCCCCTCACATACACTCACCAGCACTCACACACACACACACACACACACACACATTCATTTTTGATCAATTCAGATATAAAATGTTTCTTTTTATAATCAGAAAAATATAAAATGAATTGACCTTTAAACTGACAACAATCCTCTGTATTCTGTTATTTTGTTTAATTGTATAATATTAAATACAGTGGGGGAAAGTGGTCTCAGACCTTTGGACTTCTGTATTTATATAATATATATATATATATATATATATATATAGGTGAGTGCAAGGTGAAAAAACAATGAGGAAAATCTAAATTATGCCTTTGTCCAAATTCCATGCATAGTAATCAGCAGGTTTTAGTGTTTTCACAGTGGAACACTAGAAGAATTAAGTATACTATATAAAAGTCAGAGTACATACTGAAAACCACCGTTCACTCTATTGTCTGTATGATACACACTCAATAATTTACTGTACAGTGAGCAGTAAAGATATGAGATGAGACTTTTGAGCGCTTATGGATCATCGTCGCTTTGCGTCATCAACGACAGCTGTAGTTTTACGCGACAGTAAAATGCGAATCATTGTGGGATTGTTAGCTGAAAGTAGTCTACATGGCATGGACCTTACTTTTTTGTTGCATTGTGGAAATGTTTGAGGGCTCTATATATAGTGGATACATTTCCCACTCAGAATTCAGACACTTAAATGGTAGACATTAAATAAAGTGCACTACATAGTGAATAGGGAGTGATTTAGGACACATCCTTCCCCACAGTGGAGGAGCTGCTCACAGCTGCTAAACATTACAATAGTGTCAGTGCGATAACTCGAGGATGATCTTCACAGCAACAAAAAAAAGTGTAAGTGCCCAAATTCCACTCTACGCACTAATTGTTTACAGCAGTACTGCATCGTGATTGTCATAGTATAGTGTTTTTGCTGTATACTATAACAAAGTACATTTATTTCTCAGAATATACAAGAAATTAATGTACTTCACCATCGTGTACTGACAGGAAATGATGCAATTCGTGAACTATCAGGCATCAATCAAACTGTGACCTCGAAACTTTTGAATTAATTAGCATTTCTTTGTTTTCTTGCATCGCTCTAGTGTAACTTTCTTTTGTGCATTGCATTGTGGGACTTTAGTATTCATCAGCAGCACTCGTTTTTTTAGTATTGTACACTGACTCTCTTGTGTGTACTTAATTTTGTTCTGTTTCCTATGTGACCACAGTGCACATTCAAAACCTGTTTAGAAATAGTACGTAGTATGACCATGGGACAAAGCCACTGCATCATTGCATTAATCGACAAATACTATACTATGAATATTAGATTGCACATGGTCTTTACAGTTAGTTTGTGGTATAGAATCGGCACACAACATGCCTCCTGTATCTGCACATGTGCACTGCAGTCTACCGTATTTTCCCTCCGCGTACGCCTCTCAGTTTAAAAGACTTTAGCCACCCTGAAACCAGCACCAGCCTCTGCCAACATCCTGGCATGGTGCCCCGGGCCCCTCACTGTGCATGTGACCCTGCTGGCACCATCGATTCCAGGGATCCTGACAAATGTTGGCACCTTCTCCTTGTCCAACAGGGGGTTGTGTGTGCGGTTGGGGGGGAGCAGATCTGGCAGAACTGCAACAGACAACACCTGGTTTGCTGTTTTTAGGTACCATTAATACATCTCTGGACTATCGGGACATTGCTTAAACATTCAATCAAGGGATTTGGATACTTGGGAGGATTTGTCATTGGATTCTGGGGGTCACGTCAACTTTTGAAGTGAGCGTGTAATGATCCGGAAAAAAAATTGTTAACCGGAAACTGGTGAGAAAGACAGGCAGCGGTTACATGGCAGCAGATTCAATATGTCTGCATTTCTGGCTGTTTTTGGACCCGAGTGATTAAATTGCATAGGAAATATTTCCATAGTGAGCCAACAGCCATCGAGACGGACTTGAATAATACATCGAGCCTTGCTACATGATACGGGAGCCTTAGATTGGCCAATCTAACAGCAGCTCTTGGTCTTTACTGAAGAACATTATGCAGAGCGCTCGACTGTGCATCCATTTCTTAGCCCTTGTGTTGTGGAGGGAGGGCAGCTTTCCCATCATCCTTTAGGTGAAGAAGGATGGGCTGGAAGGGGTCGTGGTGAGCCTTGCAAAGAGGACGCTCTGCATTAATGAAGCTAATTTATCTGTGAATCAAAATGGGGGTGGGACTCCGGGGCGGGTAGGTGCTTTTTACATGTCCCATCAAAATGCCACTAAACTCTCCTCTCCTTCAGGAGTGTCACACGGGGTCACCTTGGGACAGGTGTGTGTGTGTGTGTGTGTGTGTGTGTGTGTGTGTGTGTGTGTGTGTGTGTGTGTGTGTGTGTGTGTGTGTGTGTGTGTGTGTGTGTGTGTGTGTGTGTGGTGTGTGTGTGTGTGTGTGCGTGCGTGCGTGCGTGTGTGTGTGTGTATGCACACATGTGTGTCTGTGCCTGATTTGATCTCCTTTTCCATTCAGTCCTTTTAAAACAAACTCCTCCTGATTTTTGATTTGCAAACAGAATTAATAACATATTTTCTTGTTTTTTTTTTTTTACAGGGAATATTGAGTACAGCTGTCCGGCCACCAACGAATGTGAGATCACCAAAAGGAGACGCAAATCATGCCAGGCCTGCCGCTTCATGAAATGTCTTAAAGTTGGCATGTTGAAAGAAGGTGAGTGCTGTTATTATTTTAATGGTAATTTCATAGGAGAACTGAAAGGAATTTGTTGCTATTTTATTTTATTACAATTGAGTCAAAATAGAAATACCTTTTAGCTACAGCCCTGGTGAGATCTTAAATAGGGTTTATTGCTCTCAACAATTTAAAAATAATGATAAAAGTAGCATTGAAAAAACAACAAATTATTATTCTGAGGATAAAATCTTACTCTCATTCTTCTAATTTCTGTGTTTTATTATAATTTAAAGAATTAAGCTTTCCTCTGAGACCTTATGATCATCCCAATTATGAAACTATTCAGAAACATATTAGATGCCATCAAGATTGTGACCAAACTTAACACAAAGGTGTGTAGTTTTTTAGTTTAGGGAGAGTTAATTAACACGAGTAATAACTAACATATACAGGTCTGTTGTTTAGGTTTATATATTGAAATAAAGGATTTACCGTCAATGTTTTGAACATACACAACTGTCTCTTTCATGACAGTGAATTATATATAGTCTAACAGTCTCACTGAGGACTAAAAGACTAGTCAGTGATCAGATATTAAAGCAAGCTGTTGCCTCAGGGAGACACCAGTGACATCACCCACATGCCTTACTTACCTCTCCTCACACCCCTGAGCCTCTCACTGTTGAACTCAGGCGGGTGGGAAAAGCTGCTGAGTTGGATGTTCCTACCAAGACTGACTGAGATGTGTAACAGTACTCTTGAAAAGCACAAGCTGTTCCCCTAAGACTTCCCTCTCCCATGGGCCCTGGGTGTCTCTCTCCCTCACCCTCTTGCTCACCCTCACTCTCGCTGTCTGTCTGTCTCCCCTCCCCTCTCTTGCCTGGCATATTGATCCACTAAATGCTTTCCGAACATCCCATCTCACTTCCTGCATGTGTTGTTTCTCCTCCACTCAGAGACCTTTGGGAGTACGGAGGGAAAATCTAGCCGATAGATTTTCTTGTTCTTTTTCTTTTTCCACGTTTTTTGGGGGTTTTTTTGCATTTGTGTGTTTAGTGAGAAGAATCATTCTACACTGATGCACTGAGTCAAGCACTAAGTTATGTTTTTGTAAAGAGTATTATCATACCCAGCGCTGAACTGGGACTTTACTGAACATAACTTAGGTCCTATCTTTTTGCACAGACTGTCATGAAAAATAGCTCATGTTAAACATATATAAAATGTGACGCTTTTTTTAAATTACATTTCTATCTGTCACCAAAATAAAATGGAATATTTTGACACCTGTTTGCAGGCAGATGCATAGAAATAAATTATCAGTACAACTATCAAAAATAGGCACCACACACTGTCAACAACAGTAAATTTATTGAATGAAAGAAATGTATCTATTTAATTAAGTTACTATATAATCTTGGCAATGTGCATAGTAATATTTAATGAGTGAAAAGTTTTTGTTTTTTATTTTGTTTTTGTGGATCAATGTTTCATACCCTTTAGTATTATGCGTCATCTATTTGCTGAATTACATGTCATGTATTTCACTAGCAAATTTTTTCCCTTGAGTTTCAGTCACTTCAGAGCTGAGGTTTTCAAACAAGATGCCAGGGACAGATGCATGCAGATGTTTTGAACACAACAGGAAGTTAGTCATTATAGTTTGCCCGTTTATTTGGCTTACTTATCAACACGTTCAGCATTTGAAGTTGCAGTAATGGCTGTGGCAAACAGCTCCTGGAGGTAATTAAGGTACGTTAATACCCTTAGCGCCCCATTTTAGTGCCGTGTCTAGTCTATTCTCAGAGCCGTAAGTGAGTCAGTCAATCCTGAACACAAAGATGTGATACACACAATTGTAGATTCAGTGTGACTTACACGATCTAAGAATATCACTATCCCAGATATCCTTTCATAAATGTCCATGAATGCACTTTGAAATCATACAAAAAAAAGATCCAAGATTAAGCTTTAAAAGACGCTTCTTATACTGTTACTGCAGAAATTCATCATGTTTTTAAGTTTTTCAGTTTTAAAAGAATCCAGTGATAGTTGTATGTATATCCTTGGGTATACTGCAAATAAGAACTATGAAAAGTTTGAATGAAAATTTTGAAAATTTGTTTGTTAATTCAGCTCTACTAATTATTTGTTTGTTAATTCAGCTCTACTAATTATTTGTTTGTTAATTCCCCCCCAGTAATTATTTGTTTGTTAATTCAGCTCTACTAATGAGGCCTGGTGGTCTTGATTTTGTCTGAGGGTGGGCCCGGTGTCAGATTTTGAAAATCCATGCTTTAGATCCACCTTACAAACGCTCAGGGCAAAGTTTAGTTGACAAGCAGCAACTTCATAGAATTGTTTGTATTTTTAATACTTATTCAGTAGAACATTATTTGATCTCTGAAGTCTCCCCAGATCAAGTTCTGGAGTTCAGCCCAACCCCATCCACACTGATTGTATGATATATATCCTAATATAAAAGGGAATGTTTACAGACTTTGTTTATTGGCTCCACTTAGAGACACAACAGTCATAAATTTCCTAAAAATAAAACCGTGGTGATACAGGTTTGTTGTATTCTGCCAGCACCAACACGTCTCATAATAGAGGCCAGAAGCAGTTAACTGCAATCTGTGCTGGTAACACAAGACTGTATGTCAGGCTCTTGGTTCACTTCCACTGATATAACTTCACTGTGTACTGATGTAGCTGTGTTTGTTCATCTCAGACTGAAGGGTCATCCATTGTACTGCCGTTACAGAACTATTTATACCTGCCTCCACTCTTGATGTCTTCATCCCGGCCCAAATATCTCACACCGAGGCTTTGACTGTCAGCCAGAAAAAACACTGTTGCTTTAGAAATAAAGCTGAAACTATTAGCGCATGCTTAAAGGAAAAACGGTGGGGTATTGTCTGTGGCGGGCTGAGTTAAGCCGTTGATGTGGACAGTCAGTGTGTGAGTGTGTGTGTGTGTGTGTGTGTGTGTGTGTGTGTGTGTGTGTGTGTGTGTGTGTGTGTGTGTGTGTGTGTGTGTGTGTGTGTGTGTGTGTGTGTGTGTGTGTGTGTGTGTGTGAGGGGGAATTTGACGCCGTAGCCTCCACCACCTGCCGCTCCTGAGACGCAGCATCACAGCCACCGCGACATGTGGCACAGTGGGTGATTCTCTGAAAGTGATGGCATTCAATTAAAAGGAAAAAGGACATTTAATCGTGGCGTAGTGCTGCAGCATGGCCTCTTACACACTTGGGGGAACTTTGATCATGGAATCAGTGGGGGGACAGCAGCTTGCCCTACTTCATGTAATGAGATCACCGTATAACAAGTGGCCAAGAGCTTGTCATGGAAAAGGAACATTCACACAGTATAACATGAATGTCATGAATAAAGCAATCTAGTCTTGTGAGATCTTCAGAGCAGATAATGGAACCAAAAACACAGTAAATAAACGCTGGATAAATAAAAATGCTATAGAATTGGAATTGGAAAGAACATATATGCTTGGGTGACAATTTAATAGGCAGGTCTACTTTCTCCACCACCTGCTGCACTGAAATCTTCTATTTCTATTGTAAAATATTCTATTGTACGAATATTAGCATTCAGATATTAAACAGTATATTGGCATTTTATATTTATTTCCTCATGAATTCTTTTGGGCATGGCTCACATTACAAACTTCCCTTCGCTCACAACATCCCAGCTAAGTGTGTTTTTACTTGTTACAGTGCGGCAGATATCATAAGAAATGCCTCGCACCGCAGAAGATGCTGAGAGAACTTATGTCCTCAGTCGTTCTTAAAGTATGTAATATTTCCACCAGGACCCTCTAAGCTCCACTTTAAGCGTGCCATCTTGAATCATAAAGTGCCAGCTGCCAGAGTGAGACCAGCACTACTGGCAGCAGGAGGAACCCCTCCTCCCTGCAACACCTGCCGCTGATCAGCTGACTTCAATTTTTAAACCCGGTTTGGTGGCGTCAGGTTTGTTTGGAGTCGATTGTAAGTCCAAACAAATCAACAATTCTGAAGCAGCAGCTCAACAACAAACATAGGCGAGGAGCGAGGAAAGCAAAACGTGTTAGTAAATACAAATTGTGCAGTTAATCAGTGTGAATTACATCTCAGGATATTTGCTTGTGGATGCACATAACAGGAGTCTGGATGTGAGTAAACAGTTTCTGTGACAGCGAATGACTTTTATACCTGAGAGTAAAATCAAAGAGACTCAAAGAGAAAGAAACATTGTAGATGACAGGCTTCCTTCCAGATCCGGCTTTACTGCTGTGCCGCAGCAGAGCGCTCGGATGAGCTGGGTGGATGGTAGCGGCAGGCGGCTTTTTGAAGAAACCTGCCTCGCTCAGTGACCCCTTAAATGTCCAACTGAGGCTGATAAAAGGTCACAGGTCCAATGGAAAAACCCTCACGTAATTACAACTCGCGGAAGGTATGGTGTCAGTCACTACTGCCAGGAGTCAGTGCCCACAGCTAATAGTAGCGCTAATACCCCCATAGCATTACTCTATGGTGCTAAATGATGCATGAATTTTCTGGACTGAATTAGCTTTTTTTTTTTTTGAGTCACTGTTATTTCCTGCTAAAGATGGAAGATTTATTTTTAGTTTTTTGTATTTTTAGCATTGCAGTAAAATGTGCGCAGGTCTTTCAGTAATCACATCATCATGTTAGCAAATTAGCATGTTTAAAAAGTATGTCCTGTCGAAACAGATGCATCCCTCCCTGTAGACCTTATGAAATTCTGTCACGAATAATTTTTTTTTTTTTATAGCAATTTCAATAAAAAACACTTAAGCCTTTGCTCCTCTGAAGTTGATGCTTGTTGGTTTTAGTGTTAGCTAAGTGTTTCTGTGGTGTATTCTTTGCTTGTGGGGATTTTCTGACACTACTGTAATGTGGTGGATGAAAACAAGCTGCCAGACTATTTTGGCAACCTACACCGCTGTCTCGCCCTCGCCAGACCACAGATAGGGATCAGCAGTCTTTCCTGAGCGAACGTGGCTACCGGGGTAACGTTACAGCCTTATTTTCCTCCAGCCACATACACAAAAGATTAGTAAAGCCATATCCAATATCACAGACTGTCAGGTCCCTCGCCAATCAATAGGCTTAGATCAGAAACCAATCTATACCCTAAGATTACATCATCAAAATAAAGATATAGCAAAAGTCTGTAGCGCATAAACGGCAGATGATGCAAGGCTGTGTTAGCACTACATCTGTATATGCAGGACTGAACGCCCTCTGACCCCTTGCTACATGATTTTTTTTCTCGTACCACAAACCTGTCTATTTAATACACATGTATGGGGCCTTGTTTGCTTTTTAGGGTGTCAGAGTAGCTGGCAGACTGCAGCTGAGAGTCAGCGCCCACCCAGAGGCTCTGCTCTGGCCTGTCCTCACTGTCTGGCAGGTGATAGATCAGACATGGAGGCTAACACGTGTTCCTCTGAAGAAGGGGATTTAGCGAAGTGCTGACCTCTTTACAACCCTCCGCACACACGCACTCAACTCAGAACACATACATCCCTGTACACACATGCCAAATGTACAGTATATCACCCCTGACAAGTGACATGGAATCGGACCTTGAAGTGCATGTTTCCTCCTGGCACTCGTCTCCATCTATGTCTTTTTCTCCCTCACCCACTCCGACATACAACACACTGTGTGAACACCACAAACTGAAGGCCTGCTACACCAA
This sequence comes from Seriola aureovittata, assembly GCF_021018895.1. Lineage (NCBI taxonomy): Eukaryota > Metazoa > Chordata > Actinopteri > Carangiformes > Carangidae > Seriola > Seriola aureovittata. Next base: position 11,724,882 of record NC_079382.1, on the reverse strand, counting down.
TACACCGGGGATCCTGAATCGACCCGCCCATCTCCAGCCGTGCAGATGTTTTCGATTACAGGCACATTTGTGGTCAGGGTGGCTCTGTAACACACAGTAATACCCCTCACGGACACGCCGGCTCAGATTTATGAAAAGTGTAAAACATGATAAAGAGAGCGATGCCAGTGTGCACGGTTATGGGAGAACAACTCCAGCTTTGTCTTGTCAGCCCATCAGGGGTTAGAGCAGGTGGGACGCCATCCTCATACACCCCCCTCTTCCTCTTGTCCCATACCCTTTTTCTCAGAGACTGCCTCCCTCCCTCCCTCCCTGGAGCCCACCCAGTCTCTGTACAATCAAACAAAAGCTGTCCAGCGCCTTTAGCTCTTTGCAGGCTTACAGACTCGGCCCTTAGAAGTAGCTCTGCAAGGGCAAGGTCCCTGTGCCTTGTAAAGGGTGAGTGACTGTGTAGGAGGGGGCGCACGCTGCATCCCTCTGATTTTTCCCAGCTAAAATAGGGAGCTCCTAATCTCCCCTTGGCAGCGCTCGCCAGCCAGCCAATTCTGACACATTCTCTAGAAAGAAGCGCCTCTGACAGGTGAGCGGCTGAAAATAGTTGTGTGAGATACAAACATACACACACACACACACACACAGACATACACACACACACACACGCACATGTTCACATTGTAACGCACAAGCTTGATACTTACTGTGAACCACATGTACATTTGTGAGATTAAATCTGTTCGCTGTAAAATTTCTTCTGCATAGAAGGAATCAGTCTCATAGATATACTTTGTGATACTTTTTGATACTGCAGTTTGTTTTTATGGATAATTTTATGGATAAATTTCTAACTCATCTTCCCGCGTAATTTCTGTGTTGTTTATGTTTGATTTGTTGTGCAATTTATCAGTGTCATTTATGCTGTGTGTTGGCCCATAGCTACCACTGAGGACACTGAAGTCACGTTGTCTGTTTTTTATCTGGGAATTTGAGGTGTGTAACAACCGTGGGGAGTTATATGATATAATTTAACCCTATAAATTGATGCTGAACACAGCTAGAATATTTCCGGTTGATGTCGGTTGATATGTTACATCCATAAAAAACATGGATTCTTAGGTTTTGATATGATACATAATATGTACTGTATGATTCTGTCACACAGTGTTGAATAAGACTTTAAAGGTACTAAAGTGGAATACAGGATTTAAAGAAAAACTAATACCCCCAGAATTTTATTCTTGCAGTTTGGAGAAGGCACATTTTACCATGTTGCGTCATTTTAATGGAATTTACAGACTAATTAATTATGATAAAGGGAATCATTTCAATATTTTAGCAAATTATTAATGACTTTATGTTTAGTGTTTGTGTTGCATAAAACTTGGAATCATGACTTTAGTATTTCTTTACCTTTTTAAATAGTTGGGGTTTTTTGTGGACACGTGAGGAATCCCAATTACTTTGTGGACCTGAATAGTAATAAAATAACTACATATAAAAGAATAAAATAAATCCACATGACACACACCGCCACCGCCAGGAATAAACAGCCGCTTCAATCAGGAATGTGCTTTAAGGTTCCAGAAGTCAATAAAGATATTGAATGTGAAAGGGAAGCTGGGGTCAGGTGGCCGTAAAGATTGCTCCTATGCAAACATGCCTCATCGTCTTTCCATACACATGTACACACACACACACACACACACACACACACACACACACACATACAGACACACACAGACACACACACACACACACACACACACACACACACAGACACACACACACACACACAGACACACACACACACACACACACAGAGCGAGGATGGACTATCAGGCAGTATCTCTGTGTCTCAGCCCGTCTCTCTCATAGTCTGCAATAAGTTATGAGCATACTGTACCGTACTGTATGATCTTACCAAGCTCATAATATCCAGCTCACACACTTCTACCACCTCCCATTCCCTGCGCTCGTTTACCCCATAACCTCACCCCCTGCATCCATATTTTGGCTGCCACACTTTATGAAGGGCCAGCAACCGTAAAAAATGGATCTGGATGCTTTTAACATGATCTGTGCACCCGCCCGGCCCCCATGTCACAGGCTCTCTCACTACCAAGACACAAGCTCTCTTCAGGACGCGACTGTCTTGAAGCATGGAGGCTGCTGTGGTTTTGGGCCTGAGTTGTGGAATGTGGTGCTGACGATGACACAAGCCCCCCTCCCTCCCCAGCCCTCTACAAAGGGCCTCATCCAGCTGTCTTGTTGTGGTCAGATTCTCAGTACTGTGCTGTATCACATGGGGAGGAGATAATCCTGCACTGGTTGGATCAGGCGCTGGCTGGGACAGGCAGTGCTCTGAGGGAAGAGATGTACACCCGATGCTAAAAGGGAGAGAAAAAGAGGCAGACAGATGGAAAAGTGAGAGAAAGAAAAAAACAGATCTTGCAGAAAACTGATACATTCAGCCAAAAGCAGCAGCTTGTTTTGTCTTATTCCCCAACCCTCCCATTCTTCAGCATTATCTAACCCATTTTTTCCCCCTCCGTCATTCTCTCTGCCCTCCTGCCATGGGTCTCTGCCATTTGCAGCGCTGCTAAGCTGTAAACTGAAACTGGTTAGCGCTGAGCTCTTAATTCTTGTCAGCGTCCATTAATTATGGGCCAGTTGGATGTTCCAGTTCAAACAGCCCCCGCGGATCTTGGAATTCTAACTCCGGCTGTTTGGTCACTTGTCGCTTGTCACAGCCACATGACCCTGCAGCCCGCAGCAGGGAAACCAATGTGTGTGTGTGTGTTTGTGCATCTGTCCACTTGTTTGTGTGAGTCTGTGCTTCTGTGTGCATGCATGTGTGGATGGTGGTAGATGTCAGGGACAAAGGCAGCAACAATTCACTGTCACTTAGTCTGACAAGTCTATGGTGCATGAATTTAGAGTCTACACCTGCTCAATATATTTTTGCATTACACAAGCTTATTGTTGTGAAAGCCTTTACTGACTGCATGCGCCTTTATTAGGCCTGTGTGTGTCATTAAATAGAGAGAAGCTATTGAATTGATTAAATATGTGGAGTACATGTGCGCAGTTTCCTGAAGCACAATTTATAATTTTAAATTTACCTTAACCAAGAGTAATGGCAAAAACAACTACTAAAGCTCCATCTGTCGCAAACCCAGTTCCTGGCTGGCTAACTGACTAATTAAAACCACATCCACATGTGTTCAAAGAACAAGAAGTCTATTTGCAAGCCTTATTGATTACTTTAAGGCGTACAAATGGAAAGCTGTGTTAGGAGAGGGGCTCTCGATTTAGCTTCAATCTGCCAGGCATAAAATGATCTCACTGTGTTTGCTGGGAAGAATGAGCTCCCTCTGGGCACGGTGGGTAATTAGGTTAGTGGATAGTCGGTGTCAGGAAATTGAAAGACCATCCTAATCGGATTCTTTTGTTTCCAGGGGAATCAAAGGAATTTATACGAGTCACTGGGATATCTCACACGACTCAATTCCACTTGACCATGTAAAATCTGTTTGCTCTCCCTCAATGCTCAAACAACTTTTAATACAAGCGTGTAAATCCAGGACATAAGGTGCATCTGATGTAGCCTGTGTCCTTTGAGATGGCTTTCAAGATAATCCCAGATATGTCACGTTTGTATACTAACTAGGTACTTACACTCTTCCATCTGTAACAAGGAAGTATTGAACGGTTCCTCTTGACAGTCAAAAGGTTAAACATAAATGAATGAAACTCTGTACTCCCAGTTATGATATATACATAATAATATACATGCCATGTATTTCCTTAATGTACTTTTTTTGCAGGATATATACCAAGACAAATTTGTTTAGTAATATATTAACTGATGTATACAAAGTAGTCCTCAGTTTTGTATGAGGTGCCTTATAAAGAGGTTAAAAATTAGAGATTTATGAGTGAGCAAAAAATATGCAGAGAAGTCAAGTTTCCCAAAAATAACCTGTAATAAAGAGGCTACGGTGCTATCGTTAGCAGTAATTGTAGCTATAGTCGAAGATGAAACAGCATAAAATTGGTCATGTGGCATTTTAATTGAATCTAATGATGTCACATTTGCTTGATTGATAAAAAAAACTGAGCAGACAAACAAAACCTTGTAATTGAATGGTTCTATTTTATTCTACATGTGTGATATTTCTTTTGCAGGTGTGCGTCTGGACCGGGTGAGAGGGGGGCGGCAGAAGTACAAACGAAGGTTGGATGCAGAGAATGGCTCCTATCTCGGCCTCTCCATCCCCCCTCCAGCCAAAAAGCCACGTGAGTCACAGTTTTCATTTGTTTTCACTCAGTTGAAATGTGGGTTGTACCTCAGCGTTACAGAAAGGCTTCACATCAAAGCAGCAACTTCACAATGTTGCATGTTGGGACTAAGAGCTGTGACTTGCAAGACTGCAGTTAGAAATGTGTTAATTTTTACAAAATATGTCGTTGAGGAAGTAATATTAGCTCAACACCTTTTAAATGATATATTGATTCATTTTTTTGTTGTAATTGTTCGTCCGTTTCCTTAAAAAACAAATTTGTGTATGCTGTTGCCTGAAATTATCCCACAACACAGAACTCTTTTCCCTCTTGTCTCGCTCTGTCCCTGTATCCGTCGTCCTCTCTGTCAGTGACAAAAATCGTTTCCCATCTGTTGGTGGTGGAGCCAGAGAAGATCTATGCCATGCCTGACCCCACCATGCCCGACGGAGACATCAAGGCCCTCACCACGCTGTGCGACTTGGCCGACCGCGAACTGGTGGTCATCATCGGCTGGGCCAAACATATCCCAGGTAGAGAGACATGACTGCTGATGAATGAACGTGTTGTGTGGGATCTGGTTTTCTGAACCTTTTGATTTCTTAATTATTTAAACCTGGTCATGCATTTAATAGATATTATTTTCTCTATAAAGAAATATATATGCTTTGACAAAAATCAATAGATGACTGAATATAGAATAGAGCAAAACATAACTTAAAAAAATATTTCTAATGAGAATAAAATTGTGTCATTTTGTTAGTTTGATGACTGGAATCATAAAAAGGCAACTTCACAGGTCTTATGCTGGAGGTAAAGAAAGGATGTACTCCACTTTACTGAAATGATACAGTATGAGATTACTGAAGTAGTTCACTGACTGTTGACACACATAAACACCCCCCCCCACACACACACACACACACACACCCCACACCCCTCCCACACACACGCATACATTCATGCACACACACAGGATAATTAACATCTGCTACTCATCTGCACCTAAGGGAAAAGCTAGTCCCATATTCTAAAATCTAATCAATAAAGAGCAGCTGAAACCTTTGATTTGACTGGGTAGGGTGGGAGAGTCTGGGGGGTTGGGATCCGCCCCTATGTCAATGTATTCCATTTCAATCCAGGACTTAAAGAAAGCAATCCTCTTACTTACTTAAGGAGACTACACAGGGCCTGTGGTAAAATTGATTTATTTAGGGAAATACTGACGGATTTCCCTGGTCCTTGTTGAAGAATTCTTAAATAAGGCTTGTTATGCAAATGTTTTTAGATCTTCTTTTCTTTTCATCTCTATCAGTTGAAACAGACACTTTGAGCTCTAGTATGTTTAAACGGAGCACACGTCAAAGTGGATGCATCTCATTGATCCAGTCAAATAAAGTATTTACAAAGTTGCACGTCGCCAATTCAGCTCATTTAACTGAGAAATATTCTCGGTGTTTTAAATGTATTTTCTTTCTCAGTTAATGGGGTTAAATGCCCATCACAGTTTCAGTATTCACATGTCTTGTTCTGCCCCACAAACAGTACAACCCAAAGATATTTCATTTACAGTGATATAAGATAAAACGGAAAATCCTCACATTTGAAAATCTGGAGCCAAAGAATTTGTGATGAAAAACTACAGAAATTATTAATAAATCATCAAAATAATATAATCAGCTACAATGCAATTCCTCTTCTATGACTATAAACATAACAATTGCAGATATTTTTTCCTCCTCGTGGACTTATTCCCAGCTGGCAGGACACTAACCAGCTGCTCAGCTCGCTGGTCCGCCTATATTTACCACTAATCACTGATTTGTCATTAGATTTATGTCTCACTCCTTAATTAATGAAATTTGGATTGGGTGAAAGTGTGTTGATTCCAAACTGGCCCTGGGAACCTCAGAGGTATGACTTTTTGCCGAGACCGCCTCAGAGAGAGGAAGTGGAGGGCCGCTGGGGTGCGAGGCGAGGCTGCTGTCTCAACATTTAGTTTACACTGCAACCAAAGGAGCATCCCTGACCCACATGCAGTTTTTCTTTCCCTGACCTCTTTTTCATCGAACATCTTGAGAACAAGGATATGTCTGAACTAGCTTTTTTTTTTTGAAAATCTAATTCAGGTATATTTTTCAGAGAGTGAAAAAGAGGTCAAATAGGGCAACTACAATCAAATTCTTCAATTTAATCATAGCCACAGGGCTGCAGAAATAAATTCAAGAAATTTAGTGTTATATTTTTGGACCTCAATCTCTGTTACATTTTCTATGTATAACTATTGATCTTGTATGCTATGACAATCTGAGTCCAGACCTGACGGAGTTATTAAAGGTGCGTGTGACACTCCGGGGACATTTTACCCGGGGCCACCGGGTCAGAGTGTCACCGAGTAACGATTAAGACAAAAGGGGTCCCTACAGTTTAACAGTCCACTCCCACCATTACACTCATAGACCGCTGCGCAAATGGCCTTAACGATGAGGTAATAAGAGTCATTACTGCAGATTGCTCCATTAATGTAAAAGTCCTTCAACACCCAGATGTGGAGACCTGGGAGGAAACATGCAACGTTGAATAGATTTTCTGAAGGGTCCAATATATGTGGTAAATAGCTTTTCTCGGGACGTCTAACTCTGATGTATTATAATGTGCAGTTAAGTTTAATTTTTATTTAAATAAAAGCAAATATTTCCACCAAATACAAGACGGAGGCTCCAAACATGAAACAGAAGTTAAAACCCATTTTGGCTTCAAATACAAAGCTGTTAGGAGACGGGGTTAAACACGTTAAAGTGGATGGTTGTAACTCATCACCAGGCGGTTACATGCACTGTCATGAACAAGGAAACAGAATCGTAACACAGTTGTCAGGAGGTCAAAGGTGGCCACTAATTTGTGCAGCTGTTAACACACACACACCATCTTAGACATGTAGCTGCACACAACATGTGTAGATTTATATTCGAGGCAGCAGCATTCAGCGCCCTCCGGTATTTAATGTTCACTCAGCTCAGAGCATCACTTTCTTCCTGTTTGATTTTTTTTTTCCTCTCTTTTTCTCTGCCACTCACACACTGCCACTCTCTCGCTCTCTCTCTCCCATCATATCTTTCACACACACACTCTGGCTTCCTTGTTCTCTTTTTCCCCTGGCTCTCCCCCTCCTACTCCTCCTGCTCATATAGGGCCCTCTAGTCTCATTATTACCTCTGTCTTTTTATTAGGCCCATTAGGGCTCTTAGGAGGCCTGTAATGATACTAAATGAATAGAGAGTGAACTGCTGTCTGTTTTAGACCTAGCTCTCAATGACAGCTTCAAGCTTCACTGCCAGCCACTCAGTCTCTTCATTGTACTGAATAAGGATTCAATTACTTATCTGATCTCTACCTGTACTGTACTGTTGCATAGCCGGAGTACTTTTTTTCTTTTGGTATGTAGCAGAACGGGTACCTTACAGAAATATACATAGAAGTATACAAGTATACAAACAGTGTAATTTTTACATGTTTGCAACAGTTTGACTTGGAGCATCACAGAGTGTTAGATGAACATTTGATGAACAGTCCTAGGAAGTAGAATTATATTTTATTTTGATTCAGCTTCCCCCTAACTTCCCACAACACTGGCTGCTGGAGTTCACATTCTGCGTCCCTTAAATGTTTAGGTTTAACACTTTGGTTAAGATTAAGAAAACATGATAGTTTTGGTTAAATGTTAATAGAGTAAACGCATCATGCCTCAAGTAACTACTCACTTTTTCAATATTCAACCAAGATCATGATCTAAAAGTAATCTTTTTTTTTTTTTTTATCATGCTCTAGTTGCTACAAGGAAATGTTGAAAAATGTTGTCAGTGGACAATGTGCAGATAGTTTCAGTATCAACCTTTTGCAAAATGTTAATCAACCATATTTATTCATTATGTTGGTAGAAAATATAATCCAGGTGGCATTACATTTCTTTGAGGACATATTTGCTGTTGCAAATTAGTTGTATCTGAAGAGAAAGAAAAGCAGAAAGTAAAACATACAGTCGCTTCAACATGGAGCTAAAAACCGAATCAAAACACAGTTTATGAACTCTGGCTTCATAATTTACAGACAGCAAAGACAAGAAAACTAGATGCTAGCTGGTGAGGTAGCCACAGCTAGCAGTAGCGAAAGCTAAATTTCCTTTTTTTTTCACTCATAACTCTCTCTGAAATTGAGTGATCAATTTCCTATCCAACATTATGGTATTTCTGTTAGTTATCCAACATAACTAAAGGGGGCAGCAGCCAAATCCAGTGAGGATGGACAAGTTTGACTGAAAGGTAACAAGCCTAGATTAGCAGAGTGTCACCAACTGCCGTCTCAGCTCGTGGCTCTAGGGGAATACATGCAATTTAAATTTACCTTTAAATCACACAAGTGTAGCAATGGATTTTTATTTAGATTTCATTATTAAGTGTAGGCCGGCACGATGGTGCAGTGGTTAGCACTGTCGCCTCACAGCAATAAGGTTGTAGACATGCAGGTTAATTGGCAACACTAAATAGCCTGTAGGTGCGAATTTGAGTGTGAATGTTTGTTTGTTTTTATATGTCAGCCCTGTGAAAGTCCAATGTCAACTGGCTGAATACTTTAAACCTCCCACCTCAGTTCTCTGCCTTTGTAGGACAGAAGAGCAGATAATAATTTGTTTTCTTAAAGTGCAATGGAAACCTGTAGTATCTCTTGTTTCCGTCGTGCTTTTTGTCTTCACAAGGGAAGGAAACTACAAAGACAGAGACATAGGCATTCACCGGTTTGCTCAATATTGTGTCATGTTTGGTCAAACGGCAGTAAATCAGTAGGGTGAAATATTGATATTTCATCAGGGGGAATCACACTCCACAGCGACACTTAACTCGGCCACCTCCGGGCGACGCACCTGAAGCTCCGGGGCGACCCCCGGGGAGCCAGGAAGTCTCTCCATCGCTTCAGTAAATTGAGTGGAAAGAAAAAAAAAACCACGCAGGCTGGGGAACAGAAAAGATGATGAAGAAAGGGAGAAGACAGTTCAACAGGGTGTTGATTCTTTCACAAAATGTGTAAAGAAACGTAATATAGCAAGACAAAGAAAAAGTTGAGCACATGAAAAAAAGGGTGCATATATATAACAGCCAATCTGTTCTTGTTTTTTGGTGGTCCATATGAGAGGTTTGATGATTTCAGCACTATTAAGCATTATTGTTTATGTCTGAATCAATGCTTCTTTACAAGTGGTGAAGCTTTTTTTTTTTATTCACTTTGGCTTTTTCCAGACAACCAACATGTTACACATATAGCCACTGATCCTCCCTCTTTATTCTTAATAGCCCTTAAAGGAATAAACACATTCATTTTCTTGGAAAAAGTGTCTTTTGGGGATGGAGGGTAAATTCATGAATTCCTGATGCAGCCTACAGTATCTACATTCTGTGATCCTGGAGTCCTCCCATCCCCCCACTAAACGTGTACCGGATGTCCTCCATCAACTGTCTGTTTGTCAGATCTGAGGCTTGGATCGATCCCCCCTTCGCATTTGGTGGACTGATTACAATCTACTAATCAATGACACCCCCAGCACTCTTTTCTCTCTGCTTCATTCTCTCTCTTCTCATCGTTCCTCTATTTGCTTGATAAGAACCATCGAGAGGACCTCTTTTAAGTCAACCTGCCCCATTCCCATCCATACAAGCGCAGATTTAAGTAAGCAGAGTGGTGGGTTCAAGGCCCTGGTCAATACCCCCTATCACCTTCCTATTCACCATAGAGTAGTGAAAGGTATTGTGGCGCTTTAGGTCCTTTCAGGTGTCTGTCTGTTTGATGTGGTGTGTGTGAATGTTAGAGGAGAGAGTTGATGGGTCGACCTCAAGATCTTGGATGAATTGTTACTGAATTCAGGGGGTTGAACTCAAAAGAATAAAGAAAGAAGAAGGAAACTGTCAGGTAGAATATAATTGTTTTGGGGGTTTTTTTGTCTTGAACCTTAACTTTGCTGGGTTTATAAATTCTTTCCCATCATAATACCGATTCATGCTGAATATTCAAGGAGACTTCCAGTAACTGTGTTCATGACTGATATGACTTCATGTTACAACCACTTCTAATTTTAGAGCAAACACACAACAAGATGCAGACCAGTGAGAGGTGAAATACTCTAAAGTCCAACATACTTAAACACATCTCTTCTCTAATATACGAACATAAAGGCTTTCAGCTATCGTGCCTTTATCAGGGCGCTATCTGATGCTTTCCGTTTTATTTGTATATAGTCACAAGAGAAATATGAATTACCACAAATCTACTTATCATTGGAACCAATACATTATCCAGGCAATTGAAGTAAACGCCTCCACTGCTGCGGTGGAAAGCTTTAGGGGAAAAAAAATAACAAGTGGACAAATTAAAACCATCTTTTTCTTAGTATCATTTTACAAAGCACAGTATTAACTGTAACTGTAATTAACTTAAGAATTAAAAAAGAAAAAAATCATCTTTCAAAATGCAGCATACTCTAATCTCTTCCATCGCTCAATACAAATGGCCCTAAATAATTCCTCAGAAAATCTTCTGTTAGCCTCAGTACATCCTTCCTTTAACTGAAATTCATTTTCTTTAAATGTAGCTTCCCACTTAAGCATTTCAGACTCAAACTGCCTAATTATATATCTGAAATGCCTTAATTTTGTCTCCTTCTGGAAAATTAGTAAATGGGATAAGTGAATGGGAAAAGGGGTCTCAGACTATTGGACCCCACTGTATATAAAGAAACGACGCTGATGAAGGCACAATCGCCAAAAAATGTTTGAGGAATAAAGCCCACTACACTGGAGAAGAGTTTTGTGACTTATTTAATTGTGGTGTATAACTTAGACTAAGATTTTGACAGATAGCTAAAACAAACTTGAAATAATAATACTGAGGCCACTTTAATTTAAGACCATTTATTTAGTCAATGCTTAAAATCCAGGATTTATTCTTTGCTGTGAAGAAGAATTAATTTCATGTTCTTTCTTCCTCACTGTGACTAGAATAAGAGATGGTTAGGGTTAGGAGTGGATTTGTCTTCACTAAGTGCTGTCTCATGTGCTTATGTACTGGGTCGCAGAAGAACTGTTGACGGTTGATGGGTGAAGCAGCCCAGGCTCATGTTTCAAAGGCCTCTACACTTGACTGATTTATATTCTTCCCTTAAGCCACCACATACAGTGGTCGGCCTCTGTTTCAAGTTGGGCTTCTCCGGGGATTGTCAAGCGTTGTACACACTGCCCATAAAACATATGGAGGACTTGAAATGGCCAATTAAAGTGTAGTGAGATTAATGGATTGATCTCATGCTTTGTCATGTGGTTGTACAAAGCAATGTCTGGAAAGAAAATATAAAAATAACGACACATTTTCTTTTTCTTTTGGCAGGTTTTTCCACTCTGTCGCTGGCAGACCAGATGAGTCTACTGCAGAGCGCCTGGATGGAGATCCTGGTGCTGAGCATCGTGTTTCGCTCCCTGCCCTGCGAGGACGAGATTGTGTACGCAGAGGACTATGTGGTGGACGAGGAACAGGCGAGGATCTCAGGCCTGCTGGACTTGCACGTTGCCATCCTGCCGCTGGTCCGACGCTACAAGAAGCTGCGCATGGAGAAGGAGGAGTTTGTCACGCTCAAAGCCATCGCCCTTGCCAACTCAGGTAAGTTAACCTCCTTAATCCCACTGTTAGTCAGTCCAAACTCATGCTGTGCAGCCAACACACACATTTTTTATTTTAAACTCTAATGGAGATCCTAAAATTTCCAAATATACCAAATATTTCAAGTTGAATTTTGGGGAAAGGTGAGGAGATGTACAAGACATGGAGAATGCTTCCATCTGGGTTTGAATTTCACTCAGCGTAAGTATTATATGGCATCACTGAGGAGCTGGAACAAGATCATACAGAGTATATATAGCCTACAACTCTGTCAGACAGTGAGGATTAAGATGATTTCTTCTTAAATTGGAAACAAATCTAAACTAGATGTGAAGGGGTTAATGCAAACATACAATACATCAGCAAATATTTCAGATCTGCAAAACAGCGAGTGTGACTTTTGATTGAGGTACAATTGACTTTACAAAAACTGATTAAATGAAGAACAAGAACTGATGTTTTTATTGTAAAGTTCAGTCATTCAGCCAAATATCCTTTTCTTCTCTCTACAAACTCAAAGGTGACATGAGCTTGACCAGAAGGTACATCTCTATGTTAAATCTCAAATAAATCAAGATAGTTGGCATTTAATTAAAGCAAACAAAGGAATAAAACAAAAAATGTCAAGTGATTGTCCATATCTGGGGAGCTGATCACTTCCACAATGAAGGATACCTGATAAGAGGGGGACAAAAAGGTCAGGAGCACGGTTGTTTAATTTAACACCACCTATGTGTGAGAGAGTGTGTGTGCATCTATATTTTAATTTGTGTGCACGTGTGTGTGTGTGTGTGTGTGTGTGTGTGTGTGTGTGTGTGTGTGTGTGTGTGCGTGTGTGTGTGTGTGTGTGCGTATGCGTGTGTGTGTGTGCGTATGCGTGTGTGTGTGTGTGTGTGTGTGTGTGTGTGTGTGTGTGTGTGTGTGTGCGTGCGTATGCGTGTGTGTGTGTGAGTGACTGTCACAGTGCGCTCTCATTCTCTCTGTCTCCATAACAGTAGCTGCCAGCGCGCCACAGCCGAGGGAGATATATTTAGCATTTCATTAGGAAAACAGGGGCTGTCAATAAAATGTGTTAAGTGGCGTGGAATGAGCGTTGGGGAGCGACGGGCCTCGTTTGTTCCAATGTGAAGATGCTGCGCCCGTATCGACAGTTTGCTTTTCATGAGGCCGGGCCTGTCCCCCACTAATCAATGCCTGTTAGGAGTCTTTTCTCCTGCCTGACTGAAAAATGAAAAATGCTGAGCCCAGAGCTTTAGTCTTCTGATGACAAACTCTCCATGGGAGAGTGGAGGGGGGGGGGGGGGGGGGGGGGGGGGGGGGGGGGGGCTGGAGGGAGGGAGGGAGGGAGGGGTGATGGAAAGGCAAGGATGTTAAGGTAAGGGAGAAGTGTGAGAGAGGAAGGCAGGGGTTGAGAGGGAGGCTCAGGGAGGGCGAGAGGGCAGCTTCGGCTCGTTTGAACACAGTCTCGGAGAGCTTCGGCTCCAGGGGTCCTGTGGGTGTGACAGCTGTGGAAATTCATGGCCATTGATTTTGTAATTAGCGGAGTATCGACGGGATTGACGCCAGGCTGCTGACGGATTACATGGAAATTGTTTCTTCAAAGTTAGTTTTGCATTCCGCCCCTAACCTCATTCAACACACACACACACACACACACACACACACACACACACACACACACACACACACACACACACACACATATGAAAACAGTCACACTCTCCCTTTGCATTTACACACACTGACACACATTTGCAAACATATTCTTGCTTTCCCCTCCTCTCCCTGTCTTTCTCTCTCACACACACACACACACACACACACACACACACACACACACACACACACACACACACACACACACACACACACACACACACACACACATGCTCGCACAGCCAAACGAGGATCAGATCAGTATTAACATGAAGGTTTCAAATGAAGAGTGCTGGAACACATGTGCGGTCCACATAGCCTAGTTAATTTCCCAAGATAGAAACGCAATTTACACAGAAGGCGACTGGTAAAAGAGACTTAATCAGTCAGTTAGGAACATAATTAGCCTTGTACTTTCCTTTTTTCTGCCTCATTTACATGTTCATACACGGTCTTACTTCACTCCACAACTTTCATGACACATAGCAGAGCTGATCTAATTCACTCACACACTTCAATCAGCAGCCACGTTGGGTTTAGCTTCAGTAATACAGGGTGTTTAGGAAGAAACAAGTCGATTTTATTCTGATACATATACCAGGACGAATTGTTTTGATTCAATTATAATACTGAATTGAATTCACATTTTGTTGTGCACTATTTTATCTATCGGTTGCTGAATTGTGGATATGATACATGCACAGATTACACCTGACACTGTAAGTCTGTGCAGGGAAATTGGCTGAAAGCAAACCACTGCTTGTCTATTAAAACACTCTGTCAGAGTGTCCTTTGGAGGACAAACCTGTTTTTTTTTGTTTTTTTCTAACTCGTAGACTTATACATAGAGAGCAGTTTTTAATAAGTCTCAACTGGTTTTATTTTAGAGCCTATACATAAGGGGGCCAACTGCTCTTTCTTATGGAAATGAAGGCCATCTGCCGCCATCATTCAGCTGAACGATATCCTAGTAATGCAGCCATCTGAATTCATTAGCAGGGGGGATGTATGTGGTCCATGATACCAAAAGAAATGAATCTTTTTCCTGTCCCACTGTATATTTATACAGACCTACAGTACATCTCCCTCTCCTCCCTGTCCCTAGAGTCCTGGCCACGCATAGGCATTTATTTAAGGAGCGTCATTAACCACTAACAAGAGAAAACCTCTCTCCAAAATTGCATGTTTGCAAAGACAAGATGCAGAATTTAAAGCCAGCTGATACAATTGCAAAACACCGAGTTATTGTTGTAGCTGTAGAGGTTTTGTCGCAATGCAGATCAGTAGAAAATGTTTGCTTTTCATTTAATACATTTGTTATTTAATACGTAGCTTTGAAACATGAATGATTCACATATTTTTCTTCACATTTCCTTCCCTCCTCCCCCTCCACCCTTCCTGCTCCAGACTCCATGCACATAGAGAATATCGAGGCCGTCCAAAGGCTCCAGGATTCTCTCCACGAGGCCCTGCAGGACTTTGAGGGCTCTCAGCACCCGGAGGACCCTCGACGGGCAGGCAAGCTCCTAATGACCCTGCCTCTGCTCCGTCAGACGGCCACCAAGGCAGTCCAGCACTTCTACAGCATCAAAATGCAGGGCAAAGTCCCCATGCACAAACTATTCCTCGAGATGTTGGAAGCCAAGGCTTGACACCTGGGCCAGATGTTTGACAGACAGCTGCATCACCCAGGCAAGGCGAGAGACAGCCCATAAAAATAAAGGCGGTGTGCCAACTGACAGTGAAAGGATGAAGCTTTGGACTACTGAGTCATTTTAACACTTTTAAATGGTAATAAAGATAAAAGAAAAAGGAACTTGAGATGGTTTAAAAAGGGTGAATATCAACCTGATTGATGTGGGATCATGATGATGTATATAAAGATATTGTGTACAGAAATCAGGCAACCGAGGTCTTGTTATAACCAGAGACCCATTGCTCTATATCACCTGAAGCTTCTGTGAATTTGTTTCTTATCTTATTTTCATCTCAAAATGGAAGTGTGTTAATATAAATGTCCTAAAGAACTGTGCGGCTACGCAGCCACATTATGTGTTTTTGTTTCTTTCTTTCATATTTTCTAATCTCAGTTGTTAAAGCAATAGTCTCTAACTGGTCTACATATAATATGTGTACTGTATATTGTGTGAAATTGCACTGGGCGGGGGGAGAATTGTTAGACATATTCTTATATTCGTCATCAAAGAAAGCGCCACCCACCATGACGGGTATGTAAGATTCTCGACTTCCTCGTAATTGTATTTACCTCATAGTAGCTTCAACGACTCAGTGGTTATAGTCAACTTGGTGCTTACAGAAGGACAGTGGTTGGCTAGTGATCATCGTTCACAAAGAGTTTGCACTAAGCATCTATGAATAACGTGGCAATAATGGGTTGTACTAGCGAGCTCTGTCTGGTAGCGTCTGGGTCAGTGGTTTTTGCTTCTAGAGACTCACTCATCACTTCCTCTCTCTGTGTTAAGTGTCATACAGAAATATTGGCAACCAGACATACTGTGAAACACACACACACGATAAGCTATATTCTGTGCTGAGAATTTTTAAACTAAACTGTGCGGCTTGTCATGAAAAGTTTATTTTATGTAAATATAGACAGAGGGCACAATAGCAGCAACATCTATGCAACTTAATGCAATCTGATACGCCCTGATAGCCCTGCAATAAATACTACCTTTGTAAAGATTGTAATGTTCAGTTTGTGTCACATAGGTGCTGGTTCAACTCTATGTTTGCTTTTGAGCCTATAGGTTGTGATGGTGCTGTATTAGATTGCAATATATTGTATAGGTTTTGCTTTTTCTTGTGTCCACGAACCCGCTCTTTGTTTAGGTTGTACTCGCAAACAACAAGTGTCACTATATTAATAGCGTTAAGTCCCACAGCTGATTACGTCAGTCCTCAGTCGTATGTGATACCAAAGTATGTCTACTAGCCTCGCATATCTGAACTGCTCTCTCTCTCTCTCACTCTCTCTCTCTCTCTCTGAATATCTTTGGACTGTTGTCAGACAAAACATTTGTCGACATGACCTTGCGCTGTGGGAAATTATGACAGGCATTTTTCACTCTTTAAAGACTTTAAAAGACAAAACAATTAGTCGATTCATCAAAAAATAATCAGCAGATTAATCATTAATGAAAATAATCATTAGTTGCAGCCGTAATTGGGCATCATTTCTCCACTTTTATCATGTTTTCCAAATTTGAAAGGATATCAGCGAGGCTAGAACTTGCCCTGACATAAACAGCCAGTAGAGGTGTATTGACGTGTGAGTACACGCGGCTGCCGCAGCTGAATCTCGACAAACGATATGTTTCCTTGAGAAATAATTTTTCCTTTTTTTTAAGGTGGCATCCTTTTAAACCTGTTTGGATGTAAGACTATAACAGATGACTAGTTAAAATGTTTGTGTGCAACAATATAATGACACCTGTGTTTCTGAGAATAACTTGAATTGCACTCTGAATTAAAACTCAACGTCAATAATGACTTTAATATTATCAGACTTCAGATTACGGCTCACTGATGTTCTGTATCAGTTTTTGTTTTTAGCTCATCTTTAATGAAGGTGCTAATCATTCAGACTGACACTGTACTCTGTGTACATCTCTACAAACACTGACACACTGGTGCACAGGCTACAATACTATAATAAATGTGTATATTCCAGAAGTGATGATAGACTTTTAGATCGATCGTAAACCAGTTGCCAAATTATTCAAAGAAAGCAACGAGAATAATGTGACACAGTTATCAACATATTTCTTCCTGTCCTGATAACCTGAGCAGGTTGGATGGAACATGTTATCATAAGATCAGAATAATACCATAATAGATTAATCAGCTGCTCTTAGGATTTTAGTGAGACAGATGTTGTCCCTTGTGAACACTTTAAAGCGGCCGTGTCTTTAAAGTGTGAAGTGCCATTAGCTTCTGCCCAAACAAGAAGAAAACAGAAAGACAAGTGACCAGTAACTACAGACAATCCCCGCAGGAACAGACACTATTGATTCACTGTAATGTAATGCATAAATAATTATAACCCAATACAGTAGAGGATATAATTCCCATGATGCACTTCCCCATATGTATAACCAGCTAATCCATTCCCAATTGAAATTAGGGATGCATCACCTCTGTGCAGTAGCAAACCAAAGCATTGTGTGTTCAAACCATTGAAAATGAAACACACGTAACCGTGGCTAAACAGCAGCCAGCTGTTTCCACATAAACAAATGGATGTTATTTACAGTAATTTATTAATAGTAATACCTTCATTCTGATGAGCATCCAGATGTGTGTCCATTCATTTTGAGCTGTTTCTAAACCTACGTTGATGATCACTTATTCACACCAGAGTCTGTGTGGAGCCAAGTTAAAGGCGAGTGCTTCAACAAGCTCCATCTGTTCACGTTGTGCTGGTTGTGTGAAGTGTTAATGAACACGTTCTGGCACAAAACTTGACCACCACACACAAACAGACCTGATCAGAGTTCGGTCACGTAACTCCTCTGTGCACTTTGAAGACTGATAGCAGATAATTGTTTCCCAACTTTCCCATCGCCGAAATTAATATAAGAAAATAAAAGAAAAATCCTTAATTTATTTTCAGAGATCTAAAACGGTTCTACTACATCCAATTAATTCTAATTGTCTCCTAAGCTGAAATTCTCAATAGAAATGGAGCAATTAAATTTCTGCTTTGGCTCTACCTTGGGGACAAGAGTCGTTTTATTTCGGTTGACGGTGGGGAGGGTTTGTCTAAACCTTTACAAAGGCGATTTCACGGGTGTCTGTAATAGTTTCATAACAGAGCGATCACTGGGCTATGCAAGGCAAATATGGCCACCTATGTTCCTTGTGTTGTGGAGCATCAGACTGACATTTAGTTGTGCTTTGTTTACAATGTGGACATACTGTACAGTGCTGTACACGGCAAATGTGTTGTGCATATTTCACTATACTATACTGTGGCTGCTGTGCATTGATCTAGCAATGATCGTTTGTTTAATTTGCCTGTTTACTGAATTTTTGTCATGATGTATTGGCAACTTCAACATGACTTTAGAGTCCACCTGAATAGCTGTATAATACAAATGACTGTATTGAGTCAAAGGGTAATTACTCAAGTGAGAATAAGTCCATTATGTTAATCTAAGACGGGATGTTCTCTTATTTTATTTTGGTTTTCCGTGTCTTTGTGTCTCTCAACGCTGAAACACACGCTCTTGAGTTATCATCGATTTTGATTATCAGCACAGCAGGACATATAACGAGTGAAGTCATCTAGACCCTATACCTCAATTCATATTTTGAAAATTACACTGGGTTTGGAAGCGGGCCATGGGTTCCTCCTGGGAATCAGTGGCACAGAAATAAAGTGACATCACTGACTGGGTATTAAAAAAAATGTAGATGAACCTACTGCAATTGGGGAACACATTCCTCGGAGGAGAAAGCTGCTTATTCGCTGTTCCATTTGCGGACTTATCTTATCTCCATGCACTCTGAGATGACGAGATTTACATAAAACATGGACATCTCTGGCCGTTCTGGGCTGCGGCGTATAAGGACCCTGCTCGGTGTATGTACCATAGACATGTGATTACCCAAGAGTTTTGTTCCCCTCAAAAGCAATATGTTAGCAATTGTGATATATGAATCAAGTTAATAGGAAGCTTTGGTTCATTTTAATTGTAAACTTGCCCTATGCTCAGAACTAGACAGGGTAACTATGCACACATGTTCACAGCGCTCGGGAGACAAAAAGGGAAAAATGTGAGAAGTGAGAAGCAGAAAGCCAACCACAGATAGATTTCACTGGACAGTATTGTGTGCCATTTTCTTGTGTTTTGTTTGTTGTGTTCATGCCTACTGTACCCATGTGTAAATATATGCTTTTTTGGAGTGAGTCAGATCGAACAGTGCACTGAATGTACAGTGACAATAAAAATCACATGGTTTATGTAACCACTGCAAATGATTTCTTTTAACATCTTCAAGTCACTGAATGTGGAAAGAAATCTATCTATAAAATCAGTCAACTCATTACGTTTGTACCACATTTACTGACGAGGTTCGCTCAATGTGTCACCATTTGTTTTTCAAGATTACATATCCCGACTGGAAACCAAAATAAGAGGGGGGGGGGAATACCCACGTACGGCTTATCGCCTTTGCTCTTCATGAACATAACAATGTCTCAACCACGAATGGTCTTCGCCCTCAGACCTGAGGGAGACCATTTGTGTTCAAAACACGGTCCTGTCGTAGAATAAAATTTTTTGGATGCATGTGCGTCTTGATGATTGCATGTTACAGTAGTAACATCAATAACACTGGGTTTATAAAGCATTTTGAACTATTAAATGTGTGTGGATACAGAATAAGACTGCCGTTTCTGGCTTTTAACAAGAAGGGTGATACACAGTATTCACATCACACTATACAATGTAATATCATTTTTTAATATATATTTGATTTGTATTTTCCCGTCACATACTGAGAATAAGCACAGCCTTAACATTACCTACAGTAGATGTAAGACAAAATTAAAAATAAACTTGCAATTACACACACACACACACACACACCTCCAAAAACCAGTTCAGTTTAATATTATGCTCATTATAAATAGAAATAAATCTATATACTGCAAGTTTCATAAATAAGCAAAGGTGTAGTATTTCTCTTTGGCAGTAAGTCTCTCTCGCCAAAACAAGACAGGCTGTCACTTCCTGTGTACATCTGTATGTAACGTAAAGTAAGTTTTAAATGATTTGCTTTAAACTTTACCATATCACCTGAAAGTTTTTGGTGAAGAGTAAGATTTTCTTTTCAGTTGATATCAGCAAAGTAATAGTGAATAGTAATAGAAATTTCATGCTGCAGGTAGAGGCATCTGCATCCTGTGTTACAGTATGGCCTTGTCTTCGTCTCATACCGGGGGATAAGAAATGTACAGTCAAATGGTGCCTAGTATGACCAATCATGTGCGCGTGCATCTGTGTGTGTGTGTGTGTGTGTGTGCACTTGTACATTTAGCAAGACGGTGCCTTGGGGTGTAACGGCATCCTCCTGCCCCGACTGTCAGTTGGTTCGCTGTCTACACAATGTCCCGTTTGACCTTGTGTTGGCTACAACACTGGCTGAATGCACATCTGACACACTCTCTTCCTTTGTGGTGCAATCCTGTGGAAGTCATTTCATTTACTGGGCTTTCAACTTCAGCCAGTATGGGGGTTGGGGGAGTAAGTCTGTGTTTAATCAGCCTGCCACAAACCATTCCTCTAAACAAAATCAACTATGATGTCCAGCGAAAAGATCTCTCAACAGAAGATTGAATTAAACAAATAAATGGCCTTGTCACTTTTTCATTTTTTATATATTCTTGGCACGGCTGCACCCGCCACTCCACATTATTGCTGCAAATAACTACTCTCTATTAACTTGTGCATTGTTCTGCACAGCATATCTGTATTACCAGTATCTTAGAAGTCAATGTAAAGGTGTATAAAGATCATTAAGGATGGATGAGAAAAAGAGAGAAAAAAAAACTGAGGAAAACACATAATCACTAATTTCATGAACTTCTCATCACTGCAGCTATTATCTCATATAACTACAAGTACTTCTTCCTTTGTTTTCAGTCATGTAGAAGGGAATTAGGGCATGGCCCACTGTCCTCAGAGTGACTTTCCATCTTGTAAACCATCTTTTATTCTCTTTGAATCGTCACCAGTTGTCTGACCTGTCCGTGCTCGAGACGGAGCATCGACACCGTCACACTGTGGTCTGTTAATCAACCAACCTTGTTGCCTGCCTCCTTCACAAAATCTAAGATCAGTACCTCACACCGTCACCGCCGGCTTCAGCTCCACTACCGTACACTCACACTCCTTACTTCTCCTCATGTGAGGATTATTCAGCGGCTGAGGTGAGAGTCCACTGAGAATAGGCTGTAAAGTGTCAGTCATGGTTACCCAGAGTGGTGTTGTCTTAGACAATGTAACTAGGTGAAAGTGAGTGAAGGAGATAGGAAACCATCAATATGCTCCCTGTGTAAATTGAAGAAGGTCATGATTTATGGCTCCCGGCTACAGCATACATACATGCTGAATCTACTCTTTTTTTCTCTCTCTCTCTCTCTCTCTCTCTCTCTCTCTCTCTCGCTTGGCTCAAGGACAGGTAAGGGTGCCTTTCTCCGCAGCTCATCCCCACCACCATGCAGTCTGTGGCACTTTGTGATGGACAGCCCTGAGAGAGGCCCCTGTTTTCAAAATGAATAGAGCGCCATCTATGGGTAGTGACGGTATAAAGAGAGTGCAGGAAGGAAGGGGAGCAAGAAAGAAAACAAATGATCAGATATGCTTTATAATGGTGCTCTCTGCTACCTGTGTTACTCTTCATCCACCTGCCTCTTTGGATTTTTCGTCACCTCATCAGTCACGTCCGTCTTTCAGTCTCCGTTTACTGGGGCACTCAGACAGAGAGGGGACAGCTGTGGGTTTTCTGAGACCTCGCAACAGCTGCAAACCCCGCATGGCATTGCATCTGTTCAAGTCTCGCAGCGCTTTGGCCTGTGTCTCAACTAAAGCAAGTTACATTACAGTTCATAATGGGGTTCTCTCTGGTCTTACCCTATTAACCAGTGAGCAGATGGAAATTATATGGTAGGGTGTTGGGCCTGAAAATGGACTTGCAAGCATCTTGCTGTCTCAGGCAGGAGGCTTAAAATGGGGACAATTTAAATAAGGCCACACGAGAGAAATCAGGTCTGGGCTGTAAATTCATTCAAAGTGGCACAATGAACACCATGAAGTCTTCTCTGAATCTTTATTATTTATTTGGATGATTTATTATGTCTGGGTGCCGCTGACGTTGTTACTTTGCCTTTGGAGAGAGCCAGACGTAACAAATGGAGCACTCATTAGCATTTGACCTCCACATTATGCTTTGTTTACCTGCCTCTCCTCACCTCTATATCTCTTCAGACAAAATCAGGGCTTTCACGGAAAGCTCTGACTGTGACACAGTTTTGTTACTGGGCGGTAAAGGTAAGTACCTCATTTGCATTGCAAGATTTCTCAAACAACTTGAGCACGCAGAAACACAGCGGGGAAAAAAAAAAGATGCTCTGCTCCTCGGGGACGTAGCCACTCCCAGACGCTGTCGTCTAGGCTCTGGAGTCCTGACAGCTGCTTAAATCCCAGGAGATGATAGAAAGAAGTATGAACAAAAAGTTACAGTAAGAGTCACTGGCATATCCTGTTGTGAGAAGGGAGGAGACTGTTGTGTTAAGATTGGAAGTTGTACGCCATTAATTGTTTACAGGCAGTAATGTCATGAATGTCTGATAAAACATATATTGTAAATGCGTTTGTGCAGTTTGAGCTTTGCTTTTTCTCACTAGTGTAATGTGATCACACAATCTGGTTGTACAATTTAAAAAAAAAATTCATTTTCATTTTCAGGTGCTTCAAAGGTAATTTTAAAAAACTGCAAATTTTAGTTTTTTGGTTTATGTAAACTTTTTATTCTGCCTCGTGCCATGTCTAACATTTATACAGTACAACTACAACAGAAAAGAAAAGAGAAAGCACTTGATATAGGCTACTAGTTATATCAAATCACAGGAAAAAAATGAATTAAATGTTGCTGAAAAATAAAGAAAAAATCATTATAATTGCAATTATATGCTGTGTGCAATATTAACATTTCCACGTTTCATGGGCAAGCAGGTCATGCATCCTGTATGTGTACCGAGAATCATAAGCAACAAGTAATGACACATTGGCAAACATCCACAAAAATACAAACGCACACACACACACACACGCGCATGCGCACGCAGGCACACGCACACACACACACACACACACACACACACACACACACACACACCCACACACACACGCACGCACGCACACACACACACACTATATTAGACACAGACTGGGGGGAGTGGCAGGTAGCTGTGTGTGCAGTAGTTAATTGTGCAACGAGAAACTGTTCTCTAATTTATTTCTTGCCTGTCCATACAAGAGTGATCATGAAACCCCATTCATTTCACAGAACACAATTTTCATATTTAATGAGCATGACTCCAATACAATTACAGTAATTAGTCAAATCTCACTCACGGCCAATGGAGCTCGCCACCATTATTAGTGGATCTTATTAATGATGTTGCACATGTGGTGCTCATAGGGTAATTGAGGGCATGTGTGGGTATGGGAACAGGGGTACTGGGGATTTGAAAGCAGTGGTGGTGTCAGTCTGTTTTCTGTCTATATTGGGCCTTATGTTAAATGGAGGTCTGCTTGATATTAACTTTGAGATGCTTAAACATGATGGCAGGCAGTGATTCGACAACACTTCAGCTTTAAATAGCACAACTTTAATACTAAATTAACTGAAGTGAATTCCAATCACTGACTTTGGGAAGACACATCAGTTAGCTGCTCCGTTAGTTGACCTGAAAGCTTGTATTTTACAAGCTGCTTTAAATAATCAGTTCGCAGCATCGCTGCTATGCACCGGACCCAGGAGGATCACAACAAAAAAGACAAAGGGAGAAGATGGAGGAAAAAAAGGCCATTTACTGTGAGTGATGATACTGCAGTGTCTGACATTTTAGAGGTTTGTGGAGCTTCTTTTTCCAGACTGATCCTTATTAAACCTACAGTACAGAGCTGTGTTGTTTCTGCAACAAGAGCATGCAGCAGCAAGTGATGCTCACGTCCCCTCATATGGAAGGACTCATCGTGTGCAGATTTTCTTCATGCTGGTATGTGCAGCTGTGATGAAAAGGTGATATTACATGTAGAAATTTGATGGAAAGCAACTTTTTACATTTCATTTATGTCTTTAAGGCAACATGTAGCACTTTGTATATACAGTATTATGAAAGTTATGTCTTATGTTGTTGCAGATGCTTTGAACCAGTTAGTGTCAGGGCTGATGTTTATAAGGAAGTAATAACTTTAATCAAAGAAAAGTGACTTAATGGCCTCTTATCCAATTAAGGGCAGTGTCACCGCTGAGTTAATGAGTGTGACGCCATAACAGAAAAACCTCTATTAACACAACATAATTAGCGGAACATAGTGGAATTAGACAGCAGCAGAGACTGTGCTTTGGTGTTTTTATAATTAAACACTGGAAAAGACAACAATTAAGCCAGATCTTAAAATCCCAGTTTCATTCAAGCCAGAGAGGACATGTATTGTGTTTGGGAAAGCTCTTGAGACGGGGCTGCTGTTGTGTATAGTTTGACTTACAGTTCAAAGACGAGAGCTTAAAGTGAAGGAGGTCAAGACAATGATGGGAGGGGATTCAGAGAGGCCTCACACACAGCCACTGTAAGTACCATGTTTGTTATAGAGGTTCTGAATGACTGTAAATTTCACAACAACATTTCTGCCTTTGGTGCTGAGCAGAAAACATGAGGCCTTGGATTTTGTGAATTCACTTGGAACAGATTTTGAGCACAGATTAGTGTTCCACATGGCGACCTATTGCTGCCACCTTAACAGAAAACAAATGAAAATTAAAGATAAGTTCAGATCTTGTTATAACAACAAAATGTTCTCATTATAGTAAACACCTGAGCAGAGTTGTATTTCTTAATTTTGCACTAATGTGCTGCTATAATTTCATTAGTGTTTCTCTTTATTTACTTTAAAGCAGCTATGAACAATAGCCAATTAGCCAAAGTAGCACCATGGCTCTAAGGATGGCAATGTTGGTGGGTCCCAAAATAAATGGCTAAAATATCATTATGGTAAATATAACAACTATTGGATGGATTGCCATGAAATTATGTAAGGACATTCATGGTCACCTCAAGATGAATTTTAACTTTGGTATTCCTTAACTTTTTCTCTAGTGCCATCATCAGTGCAAATTAGTAAATTTTAGCATGCTAACATGCTAAGCTGACATACATTGGGCCTATATATGATTAACGTCTTAACATCAGCATGTTAGCATTGTCATTGTCAGGAGTTGGTGGAGACCAAATGCAGAGCTAAAAGGAGAGTGAGTATTGGACTTCTGTTTGCCAGAAAAGTGACCAGAAACATGATTGCAAATGAATGCTAATGTTGCTAACACCTTTGTTATTTTATTACTTGGTGAGGTGTATGCATGTACTTGAAGTTGACCTTACATTCCAAGTGAATGATCTGTTGACCTGAAAGTGTTTCATTTGTTTATGGAAATTAATTCTCCTAACACGGCCTTGTTCAGGACTCAGTGTCAGCGCTAACAGTGAAG
This sequence comes from Seriola aureovittata, assembly GCF_021018895.1. Taxonomy (NCBI): domain Eukaryota; kingdom Metazoa; phylum Chordata; class Actinopteri; order Carangiformes; family Carangidae; genus Seriola; species Seriola aureovittata. Next base: position 11,698,947 of record NC_079382.1, on the reverse strand, counting down.
CGTTGTTGGGATGCATCTCAGTCTGAACCAACTGATTATTCTCACCACAGCATTCTGGAGGGCAGGCCTTATTAGTGATGTGCTAATGTGACATTAATTGCTTTTACTTTTTCACTCCATTAAGAGGCTGCTATCTGTTTCAGGAGCGTGGCCAGATGGTTTATCGGCTCTGCTCCGGCAGTGGTGTTGCTAATGGACTGAAGCACGGAGCTGTAAAATAACGACAGCAACAGGCGACCATGAGAAGTGCCCATAATTGAACAGCAATTGTGGAGGTACAGAGCACCTGTCACACTGTAAAAAGCAGGACTACAGATTTGAAAATTGGGTTGCTGTTTGATATTGACTTTCTCTCAGATATTTTGCCTGAAAAAAAATCAAGAAAAGGAATTTGGACGAATAGAACAGCTGAACAAAACTGAAACCTTTGACCTCAAATAGATCAAGTCTATTTGTTTAAAGTATTTTTAAGCTTTTGTTGAAGAACAGCGACAAATCTTCGTTCAAAATATTGGCAGCCATTGACTATATGCTGAAAATAAGGCCACCGCATTGAGCAGTAAAGCCAAGACCAGGGTCAAATGCTAAATAAGAAGAAACTGGCACTAGAGACACCCAGGGGAAGCCTCTTCCTCTGTGTCCTTATTCTCTTCCCTCTCTGTCCTTACTCTCCCATCCACCCTCCCCTCCACCTCTCCCCTACCTTGATGCCAAACCTTCATGACCTAGGCCAAAATCAATAGCATAGTTTAAAGAGGATGGACTGTGTAAATTGAGACGATAGATCTTGCCAATGAGGATGCCTTGACCACTGATGGCCTCTGACTGGTGCGGTAGCATTTGATCAAGTCGAACATTGATGGCTGTCAATACTTTCAGCACAGAGAGGTTTGGATCCTGTCTGTGGGACGTCAAGATCTTGAAATGTGTAGGGGTTGGATCCAAGGATGAGTGGTCAATTCTTGGAGTGTTACAGTTGAGGATGAACTGGGGCCATGAGGGATTCAGAGTTGCAGGCAGATATCGGCAAATGGGCGTCCAGTAACAGTATCCCATGGGTGTCTAGTGTGCAGATTCACCTTTTTCAGTTCACAGTGGCTGATGCACACACCTCTCCTGTTACATGAGTTGTAATTATAAGAAAAGGTAGCATTAATCACAACTAGAGCCGCAATTAGTCAATTAATTGAGTAGTTGATCGAAAGAAAATCAGTGAATTGTTTAAGACATTTATCAGCAATAGCAGCCTGCCAAATATTCCTCAGTTACAACTTCTCATATGTAAGGATCTACTGCTTTTATCTGTTATATATCATTTTATATTTAATATCTTTGGGTTCTCAGCTGTTGATCAAGTAGCTTAATCGGTAAGGACCTCTCCACGTCAATGTCTTTCATGTTCATGAATTAGTCTGTAATATGTGCACACAGTTCTTTGTGGAGACTAAATTATCTGTTTCCATTTTCCACAGTATTATTCTGCATCAGTTTGGAATTCCCCACACAAAACCTGGATGCCGTGCATTTTCAAAAGTGATTTATTATAAATAAAACATTTTACTGCATCTTTGAAGACATGCATTACCATATCTCAGGCATCAGCTTTTTTGTGCAATATTCTTCTTCTTTGCAGCAGTTTTAATGGACCATGGGTATGATTATTTATATAGTTTACAGCTCCTCAGTTAGATGTCAAAACATTAACTGTGCCCGTCCCTTGGCAAACAGCCTCTAACCTCCAGGTGCTATTGTAAACTCCCATTCAGAGGGCCTAAACTGGACTTTCAAACAGGAACGTTTGGAGATTCACAAAAGGCTTTTTGGTTGCGTAATAACCATTTATGACATTTCATCAGGAGAAGGAACAAGAGTTTTTGTGCCAAACAGCCACCAAATGACAGCAAATTTGTAAGACCCGCGTTAAAAACAATGTTCCAACTAGGATCATATAGCGTTATGCATTTCATTACACCAACAAGCCCCAATTACAGATGCTGAAAGGCACAAATGTCAATAGAAGATGGGTAAAGAGGTCTAAAGGATGTAACCCGAACCCATGGTTCACCGCAGCCCACTACTGAATGAATGTCTGTGTGTCTTGAATTAATATGTGTTTGACTATGATTTTAAATATTTTTCCACTTTTTTTCATGAGACTCATTCATCACATTGTTAGGACAGCTTTTCATACAACTGCAACAAAACAATAACATATGATGTGAAATCACTTTTTGTTTTAGGCTCAGGGTATACGCTATAAGTGTGTAAAACAATGCTGACCCAATACACCGAGTGAATGGGTGAAGTTATGGTATAATCCATTCCAGCAGCATAACTATGAGCAAGATTTATATGTTTTTTGAATGTGGAAACCAACCTATTTTACACTTTTGTATAGCCCACATGAGCAGATAGCATCTTGCCACTGAAGTGAATATTTCTTCAGTGAAAACAAAAACATTACTCACCTACATTTACACAGCATGCATCTCAAACATAGTACTTTGTGAATGCAGAATGTGTTAGTCATAATTCTGCTTATCTCACATGTGACAGTTCACATTTTAGTGTATATACCAGCCCATTACTGTTAGTTATATGCACCAACACAATCTGTTGAACCTGGAGCCAGCCAGCTGCTCGTATTAATCAAACAGCCCACTTCCCTTTATCACACAAAGCAAATAGTCATAAATGCTCTTATCAGACCTTTCTAATAGTGTGGACGTTACAATCAGATTCATGGTGGCATAAACTATTACGTTTCATCTTTATCACATCGAACAATCGCTTCTTTTTCATGAACATCGTTTGTAACCGTCAGACGGCTTGTTGCGTAATGAAATTCAAAGCAGTCTATCAGCTCAAGGGATCTCACACTCTGTTTACTTAGATTTACATAAATTTATGTGGATTTTGTTTTTCCACAACAGGCAAACAGGCATGATGAATGTATGGCTGCGGTCCCGTGGGGACATGCGGCTCCCTGCAGAACTGATCTGTGGTCAGGCAACAGCCATACTTTACTGTAAAGTCTGGAGAGCCTCAGTTTGTGCAACATTTTATTACGGTGGAGCCTCTTCATCATCTCAACATGTTGTACAGACAAATAAAGACTCTCAGAGTAATGTGAAGATGACACGATTTCACTAACGTCTTTACAAATATTACAATACCCAAACCACTGATGTCAAGTTTTGTAAAGTCAAATGTTGTCAGTCACAATATACTGAAAAAAATGTCACTTTTACTTGACTATTCACAGCAGAACATGATTCATTTCAACAAGACAAAATTTCAGTCGGCAAGGAAATTCAAACAACAGCTTTATATGCAGATGTCTGCAAACAGTTTATATTTTTATTTAGCGTCCTGTGAAAGACACTCCAGTATGCTTCACAATCAAATGTGAGGGAAATTTTCAGACCTCTGCTTTGTATACTCCCACTTTAATTTGGAGCACTTTGATTAATCAATTAATATTCCTTTCTCAAGGTCTTTTTATAAACCTCATCATTAATAAAAGCAGACATTCAATTAGCAGCCAAATCTTGATTGCCAATTTTGTCATAAGTCGCCCTTTCTATGCTTTTTTTTTTGCTTCGTTATAGTTGGGAGTATGGTGTGGGTAGGAAGAATTAACTAATTTCATTAATCTAATTGTCATCGCTTTCAACCATCCCACTAATAAGTACAAATTAATATGATTAATCAATTTGACGACATAAACTCATTCAATTACAGTTTTTCAAAGGCAAGTGGGTGTGTTGGGGTGATAGGGAGGTGCGGCGAGTGAAGGGAGGTGGGCAGCCGAGCAGCTTGCTCTGTGAGGATCCCAGCCCACAAAATTGAAGTCAAGTCAGGCAATTAGTCATTGTGAATGATAAATAAATGGTGATGAAATGTGGGGGGCAGATTCCACTAACTACAGTCTTATCTGACTCAAGTAAATTTGCTCCTTTTTATGTAGAAAAATAAGCAGACTATAGATTATTGGCTGTTTCTTTTTTTTTGTTTGTTTTTTTTTTTTTTGACCAAACTGTCTCCATCTTCCTTTTTAGATATTTTTTCAATATCAGGGACCATGTTGGGACAAAAATATTGTCTTTAGATATGATTTTAATGCAGACCTGTCTGAGTCTGTTTACAGTACATGCACAGACAACAACTGAGAAAGTACAAGCTCAGTTTTGACATATTCTAACTCAGGTTCTTCATCTTCTTCCCTTGTTTACTGAGCCACAATTAACTGGAGCTAGGACTGAACTTCTCACTAAGAACCACAGGCTGAACAATCTACAGTAAACTACGAAATTAAATGTAAACAATGCTGTTATGCTGCATTTTGAAAACTCTGTGGGTGTGCATTTCTGTCCATGTGTTTCGATATTTTATCCAGCAAACAGAGGGTTCATTGATTTGAATTAGAAGTGGTCAATATGCACAATGTATGTGACAGTGTATGTTACATTATAACATATAAGTATTTTTTAACATCTATATGAGAAACACTTTAAAGGCAAAATAACTTCATAAACTTCAATAAATTCAAAACCTTATAATTAAAGGCTCATTCTTTATCCCTTTACTGCAAAAATGAGATAAAAACACAGTTTTTCATAGTATTTCTCATTATAACCTTGGCCACAATGTACAAATGCAACCAGAGAAAAATATTAGGAGAAAAGGACAGATACCACAGCATTAGTTAAAATGATTAAAAAAAAAAATCTCAGTTGCACAAATTCATGTTTTCTCACAGTATATTTTGACTTCTCCTCTTACTTATAACATTAACAATGTCTCTGTTCAATTCAAGTGTCCCACTCACTGTGACGGTGAGCCAGCATGAACAATACCTGGACTCTGAACCTGAAGCAGCTGAACTGAATTCATTTTAATATTTCCACCTGTGCTTTTACTATGTCAAAATGTCTCCAGTGAAAAAGTCCTGTGATGAGGAGGGCTGTTGATCACGGTCCAAGCAGCAGTGTTACACGCCATAACATAGATTTCAACAACTTTCACAGCCACATACAAAAACACATTTAGATTCTGTACGTGAGGATGACATGTTTGACTACCAAGCCAGCATTTGCAAGGTCATTGATTTAGATGATTTTCCCCTTGTGTTCCTCACTGTAGTTGTCCTAATTCAAATTAGGCGCCTAACTAAGATTCAAATAGCATGAACTACTCTAGATTGATGAGTCTGGAGCCTGTTTACCTGGAGCAGCTGCTGGGGTCTGATTTGTATATTTCAGATCTAGTGTGCTGAGAGGAAGATGTGCTGGCACAGCGCATTGGGTGATGCCCTTTAATGTGCTCTATCTTATCAGCCCAGCATCACCCCTATTCAAACCAATGTCTGATTGAACAGGGTGATGTTGTTTGGGTCTTACATTGGGAATAGTTTATAGAGGCAGCGTCTCTAATTTGTGAAGTGGGGTATTATAGAGGAGACAATTAGACCGAGGTTCGATTGGCGTATAGAGGCTTGGATGCTGACAGTCAAGAGAAGGCTTTCAAATGTCATACCAATTAATCTATCCAGCCATCAAACAATATTCTGGAAACAAAGTCAGGGGGGGCGATCAATCCGCATCACTTTTCTCCTCACCGGGTTATGGGAAAATTGATTTGTCAAACAAAGCATTTTGGAAGCAGTGCATGGACTTGTTCGGGATCCATTAGCCTCCATTGAGCATTTTGTTTAACATAGGATTTTCATCACAGAGAAAATGCAGTGTCCTCAATACTGTGAGCTACAACTTTACGATTTCTGATTTCTTTGTTCTTGCTTAGAAAGCTTTCGAAAAGTGCTGATGAAGATTGAAAAGGGCTAACTTCTAATGCATTTGAAAATATTAGGCTGTTGTTTTTGCTCATATGTTTATCTGGTCAATGGACAAAAATCACTTAAAAATGCTACACTTGTTATTAACACACCACACAAACGAACATTATGACAGTCATAAGTCTCACCCCTCACCTCCAAACAGCACTAGGCATTAGTCCCCAGCATCCCAGCATCAGTATTATTGTACACTGTGGGGCTATCCTGCCATCCTATACAGCGTGGCTGCCCTAAGCTGTAGCATGAATTCCCTGTGCAGTGTATTGTTCTAAGACAGAACTGTATCACATTGTGCCCGTCATGCTGTTTTAGAGGGGAGAGAGCTTCCTCTATGGGATTTCACCACCCCCATCCCCTGATAATGTATCTCTCCCTAAAGGCTAGGCCTCCGTGACCTTGTCTTATTCATCGAGGGCGTCTTAAGCGAAAGAACTGAATCCTGAATGGGCCATTTCCCCTCTTTTAACACCCCTTTAATGTCATCAGTGAAATATGAAGTCATTAGGCGATATTAAAACACTGCTGACAAACTAATTAACGGGAGACATTAAACAGGACGGGCTTGATTAATCCGCTTTAACGATTCTTTTTAAGTGGTTCTGGTCAAAATTAATACAGATTTACTGGTGATCTTAAGACAAAAAATACTCTTATGTGTATCAGACCTCAAGGGCAACCTAAAGTCACTGGTCTTTTACCTCCCACTGCTGTCCCTCCCACCCTACCCCCCTCAGTTTCTAAACACAAAGTCCTCTCACACAGTCTGAACTCACACAGTTGCTCCCTGAGTCAACAAACTGCTGTAGGTTCTTTGGACACAGACTGTAGCTGACTATCCTAAAAGATTCTTCAGGCCTTTTTCATGTATTGTTTCATGTGGAATTTACTATGATCATGTAGTTACATATATTATTGTTGTTAATTTAAACAATGTTGCATTTAACCTGACAAATTTCAGTATCCAAGAACTTTTTCTTTTTTTAGCTCAAATTTAGTATAATGTTCTTCTTATTATTATTATTATTATTATTTATGTTGTTATTGTTGTTACAGTCAATGGTTCCTCGTGTTGAGTAGAAATAGCTTTGTAAATGTCTCCCTCTTGTGGTAAAATTACAGACCCCGGGTCAGCTGTTGGGTATCATATTTCTGTATTTGCAGTGAGTAGTCAGTAACCATCGGAACACGTTTTGAAAAAAATGCCTTATTTAATTTTACAATATTTGAAGCCCTGTTTTGTGTGTTGCATTTTCACATTCATTTGTATAAATATATATACAGTCATACAGTTATATATATATATATATATAAATAAATAAATAATAATAATGATAAAGTTATAATACATGTGTGTGTTAACAAACACGATTAATCAAAATAAATTTACATTACATTGCATTTTGACCTTAATCACAAGACAAGTGGGACAAGAAGGAAAGAGAAGGAAATACAGACTCGAAAACAAAAGAACAGTGATAGCATGTATGAATAAACATTTTTCATCAAAACGTATTTATATATTTCATAACACAGACAAAATCACCACATAAAAAATTGGAGAGAAACGGACGTCGTCACCTGACGACATGTGACGTGTTTCCGTCATCAGCTGTTCATCGACACTACCGTGTCTGAATGGTTTTTGTAAAGTATTTTCACAAAGCTAAACGGGCAAATTTCTGTCTTTCACGAATAACAGTTTCCAGCTACATATGCGGTAATTAAAAACTGTATCTAATGGGGCCTGTTCCAGTCTGGGAATGAAAATGTAGCTAATTATTTTATTAAAGGTAGGTCAACGTTAGCTGTTAGCTTTGTTAGCGTTGTTAGCAACTGAGACCCGGCTGCGGGTGAGCACAAAGGCCGTGCACACCGCCTCGCTTTTTAACAATGTATCCCTCCTGGGGAAATTATGGTGGACCTCAGTCGCAAAATTACGCAGGACCTGGGCCTCGTAAGCAACCAGGTGCTAGCCACCCCGGGCCGGCAGCGGGGTTCGGGGGCTTCGAGGCCCCATCCGGCGGCTCGCTGTTCTCCAGCCTGCAGGAGCAGCATCTCCAGCAGATGCAGCAGCTTCAGATGCTGCACCAGAAACAGCTCCAGTCTGTGTTACAACACGGCAACAGTGCCAGTGCGTTCGGTGGTGGGTATTCAGGGCCGTGGCATTCAGAGACCTCAGGACATACGGACAGTGCTGGAGCTCAGGCATACTATAAACAAGACGAGACTTCGGCTCAGCCGGCGAGAGGCCCCCCTGCTCCCAAGCAGAGTCACCAACAGCCTCCTCCGCCTCCACCACAACCTCACCCCACGGAGCCCCAACCGTGTCCTCCCCCTCCAGAGACTCTATTATCCAAGCCGCCGGAGAACACCGGTGCTCCCAAAGCCACCGAGGCCAGTAAGAAGGATTCATCCACGACAGAAGAGGACAAATCCCTACCTTTGCAGGTAATGTCTTGTATGGGTTTGTTTTACATGCTTTGGTGCTAAATCACATCACTGTGATAAATATTAACGCCTTCTTTGCTCCACCTGCAGACAGAACTTGCGACATAACAGCTTAGTAAACTTTTTTATTGATGTTATAAGAAATTACCCCTTTTCTTTCTGGAAGAGATGTCCCTGCCCTGTTTTGGTGACAGGATATGTCATGCTTGTGCAAACAAATAAACAAATGTAATACTTGCAACTATCACACTGTCCACATCAAATAGGTAATATAAGTGGGGGAAATCATGTGATATTCAATAAAGGCATTAAAGGTTATGGAATTAAATAATACTCACTGTGTGGTATTAATCACACAGAGACTAAACCAGTATATCTAATGTACTATTTTGTTTTCAGAACTGCCATAACTCATACACTGAGACGTGAAACCCATGTGCAGTGTTAGAGGGAACTAGGGATGTGTCACACACACAAGGAATTGGATCAGGACCAATAAGAGTTTCTATTTTAGTAGATTTGTATCCGCTGCTTTATTTTTACTTGGGATATGCCCACTGCTAAATATAAATACTGATTGGACTTGTTGACAGTAGATTTACTATGAAATGACTTAAAAACGGATTAAGTATGCACTGATTGGCACATGCTGTAGTGTTGTTCCTTCCGATCAAAGACCACCAGATGCTTTCAGTCAGAGCACAGATGATAATTAGTGAAAATACTCGATGTGGTCTTTGTTTGGGTGAAAAAAGTAGATATTCTTGTCCTCAACAACATGAGGTTGTGTTACTGATAATAAGGTTGACTCTTTGTAATAACAATGTAATACATTTGAGCTTAGTAACACATTTGTGCTAGGTAGTTGATAATTACTACTTCATAGAACATTAATACAGAAAGCACAAGCTACCTTCAGTAATCACGATATTAGTCAGAAAAACATTATATTATATATATAATTGAATTCAGCTGTATGGCCTTGTGTTGTAGATGTATAAGGTCAAATGATTAGAGTAGAGCTGTATGATGTGCAATGTTAAGCATGTTAATAAGAAACCAAATAAGTAATATTAAAAGTTAAATCTAGTATTTGTGAATGTAGTGCGTTTTGACCATCACTAAGTCTGTAAAATGTTGCCATTTTCAAGTAACACTCTGAGGACTTAGGGTTTAAATTTAAATAAATGTGAAGCCATTGTGTGTTTCAGGCCACTGACAACATTTGAAAGTGTTATCCTATCACAGTTTTATCCTGTAACATTGAGCTGGGAGGTAAACATTCGCACTGCCACAGTAAGAACAGATATCTGTTCCGTTTCAGGGTTTGTAACATAAACGTACTAAGTGAAATGAAACGGACACGGTTTCTCGTGTGCTTTCGTCAGACATGTCTTTGTAATTGTTCCATCCAGGAGCAACAGCAACTTTGGTACAAACAGCATCTTCAGAATCTACAGAAGTTAAAGCAAGAGAAAGCCAAACAGAATCAGAAAGAGGGTGATGGTCCTGTGCTGCCACCCGCGGGCCATGGACTTCCTCCCCCTCCTCCAATAGAACCACCGAAAAGCACACCTCCTCCACCCCCTCCAAAAGATGAGCCCCCACTACCACCCCCACCACCTGAGGACTTAAGGGTAAGCATGCCTAACATGGCAGAGAGGGGTTTCTGTAAGAAGTCAAACTTGTCTCGGTCAAAGGGGAACTCCACTGGTTTTACACATCAAAGGGTCTTTACACATCTTAGGGAATGCTGCAGGATATGTGATAAAATTGTATAAAGCCTTTTGTGGCTCCAGAGGGAGCTGCGCAAAATCTGAAATATTGAAGTGATGTCACTTGAGTCGGTGTGGATTGGGGCTGAAGACTATAAGTTGGAAAATGGGAAAAGAAAATATGGCGGTGTGGAGTTCAAAAGAGATGAGGTTACTAGACCTCTGTCGCCTGCTCCTCATCTCTGCTTGAGACTAGCAGTAATGAGCGATTGACACATGGTGTATGTTGTTGAACATTTGTGGAGGTCTGTGCTCTCTGAGTGCCCTTTTCCTAGTTGTACAATGAAACTAATGACTATGTCAATAATTCTGTTGCTGTTAATTATTTTTTCACATTCATTGTATTGCTTACTCAACAGCCTTTAAGAACATGCCAAATACAGTTTAAGATAGAGTATACCAGACAGGTTCGGTTATCACTAGATCTAAACATTGTTTATATTTTTTGCATTAATTTTCAGGGTGAAAATGTAGGAAAACCACCTATATTTACAGATACAGTAAGTCTCACCACCCACCCTCCCATTACCATCATGTCCAGAAATATTTAGCCCAGATTCTTGTGATAACTGCCATGTCATGAATGTGTGAAGTTCACAATACTAAAGCACATTCATTCTTCCTTCCCTTCTAATGGTGATCAATGATTGTAATAATGTCTGAGGTAATTAAATCAAGGGGAACATTGATTTTGATTGTCTTATGTGCCCAGTGTAAGTTACAGAAGTGCCCAGGCATACATACTTGACCTTCGTCTTGCTTGTCTGTAGGAAGAGGAAGAATTGTGACAATAGAATCTATACCAAATCGTTTAGATGCCCTCACTTTGCTGATTGTAAATACATTTACCGAGAATGTTGTCGTGTTTGTGTGATTGTGTAATATGTTCTCAGCAATATGTTGCCTCCATCTCAAAAATGTGTCATCCGTTCCATCACAAACTACCCTCACCTATGTCAAAAATACTCTTTGCAAGTTACAGAGCCATGCTTTGCTTCAATCTGGCCTTGTTTCTGTTTAAAGCCCGAAGTCCCACAAGACCCAGCGGAGGCCGCCCGCCTCCAGCAATTACAGGCTGCAGCAGCACAGTGGCAGCAGGTACAACAGCAGAGAGCAGGCTTACAATACCAGGCTCTCATGCAACAGCATGAAAAGCTTCAGCAGATCCTGGAAAAATACCAACAGCTGATTCAGCAACCTGCAGACCTTCAGGTAAATTATAGTTTATTTAGCATTAACTTCTTACTAGTTGTTTTTCGTGGTCTGAAGATTGGCCTATACAGAAAGTGAAAGGAGAAAGTTTTAATTTTTACATGTAATGTCTTGATGGTTTCTTCATTCTACATGTACCTTTTATGATAATACTAATGAATAACATCCTTTCTTTAATGTCCTTTGTTGCAGTCTATGTCTACTGAAATGCAGCTGAGGCACTATGAAATGCAACAGCAGCAGTTCACCCCTTTATTTCAAGACTGGGGTCGCTCATTTGCCCTGTGGTATGAACAGTTCCAGACCTATCCCCACAAAGACCAGCTACAGGACTATGAGCACCAATGGAAGCAGTGGCAGGAACAGATGAATGCCACCAATACCCACCTTCAAGAAAGGGTGGCCACTCTGACTACCATGGTGCCATTTACCTCTGGCCAGTATAATAGTGGGATGATGGGACAATTTGGCCAGTACCCTGGACAAGACATGCAAATGCAACAGCAGTCACTAAACCAGGGTGTGCAGCAATCTCCAGTTGCAGTTGGTCCCAGATCTCAAGGTCCACGGCCCACTGGGTTTGGGCCACATTCAGAATCACCTGCTGGACCCCCTGTGAGAGGAGGTGGCCCTGCTGGCATAGGAGTCAGACCCCCAGGTCCCCCCACACTTCAGCCACCAAGCATCAACAGCGTTAGAGGTCCACGGTCAGTAGGAATTGTTTTGTACCACTGTGATAGCCATTTTTTAATTAAAAATTGTTACATTTGATACAGGGCTGTCACTTTTTCAAAAGATTGAGTTCAGCCTAATTGGAACTGGCACCTTCAGTGCATTCAGGAAATATTCAGACCTATTATATATTCACCTTTTCCATATTTTGTTATGTTGAAGCCTTATGCTAAAAGCCGTAAAAACTGAAATAACACATTGACATAAATCTCGCTATCTTATTGGTGCTTGGTGATCTCCTTTTTATGAGCAGACAAGGGTGATGTGCCACTTGTTTCTGGTACCCCTGTTGCCTCATGTGGGTGGCAAGCTAGAAGGTGACTCCTTAGATTTGTTATTGTTGCAGAGTAAGGCAGCACTTCTTACAAAGTAGGCAATCTTTGTTGGTAATTTTCCTTATCTTTTGGTGAAAAACCCAAAATGCTTCCATACACTGCTTCTCAGATAGTCTTGATTATCCAATCATGACAGCTTTGCTTGCTTATGTCGTTTTCTATTATTATTGATTAGCTTAGTTTACTGATGCGTGAATAGGCTATTCAATAGGTGAAGCCAAAAAGCCAAAGGCAAACTACTTCAAAGCATCTTAGCTTGTAAACTGTATGTATTGAATTTGAACAGGTCATTAAAGCTTAAATATTTAATTTTTGCTACATTTATACAAATGTTCGAATTGTGACAGGCCTAATTTTAGAATGACTTTCCAAAAGAAAAATTTTCTCATAAAATCAGTTGAGTTTTCAGGTGGGCTGTTGAAATGACGCACAGTACTTCATGCTCACAATACATATTTATTGTTTTATAATATTAGGCTGTTCCTGTGTCTTTAAAAGAAAGCTTATCATAATGTTTTCTTACTATTTTTGTTGTCTTACTTATGCCAGAGGAAACAACCCTAGATTTGACCAGCCACAGCAGCGCTTTGATGGGCCCCCAAGGTTCGACCAACCACAGCAGCGCTTTGACGGGCCCCCAAGGTTCGACCAACCACAGCAGCACTTTGACGGCCCCCCAAGGTTTGACCAACCACGCCCGCGCTTTGATGGGCCTCCCAGATTTGACCAACCACGCCCGCGCTTTGATGGTCCCCCTAGATTCGATCAGCCACGATTTGGGCAGCAGCCTAGGTTTGAACAACCCCCAAGGCCACCTGGCCCTCCGCCTCGTTTTGAACGCCCACCCGTGCCCCAGCAAAAACAACAGCAAGGCCCCCAACCTAAAGAAGAAACAGCCACTAAACAGCCTGCCAGTATTGAATCCAAGACTGTAGGAAAATCAGCCACGCCACAGACTGAAAAAGAAAAAAGTGAATCTGAAAAAGTTGAGAAGGTAAATGCTGAAGACTTAACAGATGACAACTTACTCGGAAATGATGGTTTTTTTGTTCAAAGTGACCCCATTCCTCAGACATTACAGACAAACCCAGAGAAATCAGATGGCAATGAGGCCTCTGAAAAAAGTGAAAATACTAAACCTGTTAACAGCAAGCCTTCAGTAACTGCTTCTTCCTTATCAAAAAATACTGTTGCTCAAAATCCCATCAAACCAGATGGACCATTGACAAACAGCAAGCCCCCAGTGGTACCAAAACCCCCAGTAATCCAACAGGAGCCACAAGCTTCTGGCCAAATGCAGTCAAGACCAGAGCCTCCAAGGCCTCCTCCTGGTAGGGGTCGAGGCCAGCCCCCAGTGCCTGTTCAGGTGCTTGGGCGAGGTCGTGGGCAGAGGGGCCGTGGAGAGTTCAGAGGATCAAACACTGTCCCGCTTGGGGAGGAGATGGGAGAAATGTCCTATGATTACATGCCACCGGAAGAGGAGTTGGGGATGCCAGAAGAGCAGCAAGAATATCACTGGCAAGATCCTTCATACAAGGAGTTTGGAGGTGAGGAGTCTGAGGTGCCCCCTGAAGAAATGTGGATGCCGGAGGACCATCACTTTGCAACAGAGGAAGAGTATTATGAAGAGCCAATGGGAGGACCCCCTATGGGGAGAGGAGGACCCCCAATAATGAGAGGAGGCCCCCCTATGGGTAGAGGAGGCCCACCTATGGGTAGAGGAGGTCCACCTATGGGGAGAGGTAGACCGCCTATGGGGAGAGGAGGTCTACCTTTGGGTAGAGGGGGTCCACCTATGATTAGAGGAGGTCCACCTATGGGTAGAGGAGGACCACCTATGGGTAGAGGAGGTCCACCTATGGGTAGAGGGGGTCCCCCTATGGGTAGAGGTGGTCCCCCTATGGGAAGAGGGGGTCCCCCTATGGGAAGAGGAGGACCACCTATGGGAAGAGGAGATCCAGCGGACAGGCACTGGGAAGAACCTGAATCAGTGGAGTACTCAGAGGAAGATGACCCTTACTGGGGAGAAAGGAGACCTCCTCCAATGAGAGGAATGAGACCCCCATTTCCACCTGGCCGAGGTCGTCCTCCACGTGGTCATCCTGGTTTCATGCCCCCAGGACGAGGACGTCCCCCTCATCCAGTACATGGGCCAATGGATCACGGGCCATTAGGCCATGAAATGGACACGGATGAGACTGAAGTTGATCCAGCAGGGCACCCCATGTACCATGGACATGACCCTCACAGCCACCCGATGCATCCTGATGTAGGAAGACGCAGGCGTTGCATGCCACCGCCGCCCCATGAAATGATGGATCCTATGGAGGAGCCTTTGTACGATGAAGGAATGGAGAGAGACTTAGGGTGGCGACCGCCACATGGCATCGGTCCCCCTCTGCCTCCACATGAGATAATAGATAGGGGAGGAATGAGGAGGAGACCTATGGGTCGAGGAATGGCAAGAGGTATGTGGCGGCCAGGTCCAACACATGAGGAGTATGAAGAGGGATATAATGAGGGTTACGTTGAGGATTATGGTCATGGTGAAGACGGATTTCGCTGGCGGACACCACAGGACTATCCTCCTGATGACTATCGGCCAGAGGCCAAGTACTATGAGTCTGAATGGGACAGAGATCGTGCGCCTCCTGAGAGGGACTATCCCCCCCGCATGCCTCCACCAGAGTCCTACAGAGATGGCCATTGGCTAGAGGAAAGAGAAAGAGAAAGAGGTCACCCATATCCATATGATGAGCTTAACAGGGGTAGAGGAGAACTTAGAATCCGTGAATACAAGGATGAGCCACCATACCGACAGGAAGAGCCACCATACCCACTACCACCCCCTTCAGAATGGGATAGGCCTTCAAGACTCCCTCCGCCACCAGAGAGAGGGTATCCTCCTGACTATGAAGATCGCAGACCTCGTTATGAGGACCACAGGGATGAGCCTCCTTTGGATAAACCTCCCCTTCCTGCTGCACTTGTAACGAACTTACCAGAGAGCTCAGTTGAACCTGCACCACAAGGAGCAAGTGGAGCAAATGTACTTGCTCTCTCTCAACGTCAGCACGAGATCATCTTGAAAGCTGCTCAAGAGCTTAAACTTATACGGTAATTTCTAGACTTTCATTGTTGATTAATACATTATATAATAGGTTCATGCACATTACATTCTGACTTAGCTCTTGTGGCATCTAGTTATGCTAATTGCATTGTTGTTAATTGTTAGCCTAGGTTTTGAAATCTTCACCTGCGATTTCTGCCTCCATCCAAAAACAGGGGAGGTGAATGGAATTGTGGTCCTTGCATCATAAAAAAGCTTAACTGACTTACCTTTACACATGGCAGTGATCGAAGTAGAAGGCTTTTTTTGCTTTTCGGCTGTTTTGTTTTCTGCCATTTTGTTACTGTATTGCCTACTCTACTTTATGGTCGAATGGATTTTGTGCAACTTTTAGGTGAAGTTATCTACATTATAACATTCTTTTGGGTTTACAGGGAACTGCAGGAGGGGAAGACCACTGGTGCTGAACCTCAGCCTGCACCAGCAGACGTCTTGCCTGAGCTTCCTGCTGGTCTTCTCGGTTTGGAGATCCCGCCGGACGTCAGGAATGTTTTGAAGGTAAGTGATAGTTACCAACGAAGACTGCATTGTTGTAAGAATCGCAAGACCATTGGTTATGCAAGTTGATTCAAAACACATGGCATGTAAGGAACAGCATGGCCACTAAAGTACACAAGGCATACTTTGCATTTTCCATATATTTTCAGTAAATCTATTTTAATTATATTTCTACTTTGCAATTTTATAATTAACTGCTATGATATCAAATCGGTCATCCTCAGGGCATGACTGCAGCAGCACAGACAGCTGCAACTGAACCTGTGGCTTGGGATGCAAAGCCCGCTGCCACAGATTGCCAGTCAGTCCACTCTGCTGCGCCCACAGCTCCAGTGATACCAAAGACTGTGGATTATGGACATGGACATGGTATGAGAAGCAAAAAGGAATATATTTCTTCATTTTAACAGATTAAGCAAATTATCTTTCCAGACACTGTTGCTGATATTGACACTAATTTCAGAGCCTGGTGCCACTGTTGAGCGGATCTCTTACGGTGAGAGAATTGTGCTAAGGCCTGACCCGGTGCCATTAGACAGGGGTTATGAAAAAGGTGAGTTTCAATACTGTCAAGCTTATATTTTTCTACTCAAATAGAGCTTGTTTATGCAACTTTCTTACCATTTTTCACTGATGAACTATTTAATTCTCCTCATAGAACCCCTTGGTTCCAGAGATCCTTATAGCAGAGACCTGTATTATGAGAGACGATCAGACCCTTACATGGACCGCCGGGAGTACAACAGAGAGAGGGAGTTATACAGAGAAAAGCCTCCACTTGAATATGAAAGAGAAAGATTTGAGAGGGAGCGCTATCCCCCAAGAGAAAGAGATGACAGGTAACATGTTTCCTCTGTGGCTCTGACACTCCTTCTTTCTTTTTTTTTCAAACTGTGGGGAAGTGTACTGCTTCCGTACATATATAATATTCTTTTCTGTTTGTCTGTTTTTGATTCAAGCACACAGTCCATGGTTGAGGAAAGGTACTATATCACACTGTGTCATACATTGTGATTAGTCATCAGTGTGTGCCAGTTTGAAACAAGAAATTCTGTTGAGGAAATGAAACTTAATACAACTCCTCCCCTGTGTAGATCTCCACTGGCACCTCCTCTACGCTCAGGATACAGGGACAGAGAGTGGGATGTTCGAGAGAGGGACCGAAGTGGCAGTCGTGATCGAGATGAACATTATGGAAGGCCTAGCTACGACAGACCTCCATACGAGCGCGCTGGACTTGACCGCAGTGGGCCTGAGCGTTACGGCCATAGCTCTTCACCTTACGGTATGTTCAGTTCCACATCTGTTAACAGATGTGTGTTCACATGCACAACTGTGTTTGGTAGAACTTCAACTTTTTACACTCAAGTCCCAAATTTTTTTGTGACTAAAATTAGATTTCTGCATGATAGAGGGAATGTGGGGAAACAGTTTCAAAGCAGTAAATTGCATTTATAATTGAAAAATTTTTAATTTCATACAGTGGACAGAAGAAGTTATCCAGAGGACCGAGGGGCTCCCACTGCACCACCTCTACCACCTCCACCTCAGCCACCTCCACGAGTCGAGAAGAAGCCAGAAATCAAGAATATTGATGATATCCTCAAACCACCTGGCAGATCATCTCGGCCTGAAAGGGTATGTGTTACTGCGTCAGTGTTTCTTGATGTATCTACAGCACATTGTTACACTATTTGATAGTGAGGCGTTCTCATTCAAGCTATTTGATTTAACAGATCGTCATCATAATGAGAGGGCTTCCAGGAAGCGGAAAAAGCCATGTTGCAAGGCTTATACGGGTGAGTGGAGTTATACCAGCAAATCATAGTGTAATATAATTATAATGTAATGTAACTCAAGTTTAAGCACAATATACTACAACAATAAGAACAATACTCATAGAGCCTGTAAATGTGTCCTGCAAAAATGTTTTTGACATAACAAATGTTATTATCTTTTGTAACAAAGAAAATAGAAATATGAAAACATAGCTTTTCAATCTTGTTAACAATATCAAGGACAAGGAAGTTGATTGTGGTGGTGCCCCACCGAGAGTTCTTGTTTTGGACGACTATTTCATGACCGAGGTTGAGAAAGTTGAGAAAGACCCAGACACAGGCAGGAGGGTCAAAACCAAGGTGAGTCTGATATACAACAGTAACAAAAATGGTACTAGAGTATACTGTTTGATGAAAATGAAATAAAAATATACGTATTCCAGTTACTATTGTATATATTATAAACAATGTAACACAAAAATCTGTTTTGCAGGTTCTTGAATATGAGTACGAGCCAGAGATGGAGGATACCTACCGAAGCAGCATGCTTAAAACATTTAAGAAAACTCTGGATGACGGCTTTTTCCCCTTCATCATTTTAGACACTATTAATGACAGGGTTAAACATTTTGATCAGTTCTGGAGCGCAGCCAAAACTAAAGGCTTTGAGGTGAGTTGTTCATGAATGAGACATAAAAAAAATGTTGTTCCAGTTGTTCCCTGTGCTGAAGATGTGTTTTTTCTTTCTTTTTTAAAATTTCAAGGTGTATCTGGCTGAAATCACTGCGGACACTCAGACTTGTGCGAAGAGAAATGTGCATGGGCGTACAGTTAAGGATATAATGAAGGTCTGTAAGATCGATTAGCTCTCGCAGTACAATCATGAATGTCCACTAAAGCTCATAAACATAAAGGGAACACTTCTTAACGAAGCATTTTGTACACAGATGTCCAACAACTGGGAGCCCTCACCACGTCATATGGTGCGGTTAGATGTCCGGTCCCTGCTTCAGGATGCTGCTATAGAGGAGGTGAGGTCTTCAAGACGGTTTTCAAAATATTATTATACTGTATTATTGCTCTTGTTCATTAACTGAGCTAAACTAACTGGTGCTTGTGTTATTAGGTTGAAATGGAAGACTTCAATCCCGATGACGAGCCCAAGGAACCCAAGAGAGAAGAGGAAGAAGAGGGTGATCTGGTAGGACATGAAAAAACTTACATTTACAGCCACTTAGATGTCAGAATCATTTCCACTTATTTGTATTCCCATCTATCACATCACAAGTTAATATTAGGTGGTAGTCTTGAAATAATATTATTGTTTTATTTTACACCAGTGAAAGAGACAAAATAGGTGAAATTTAAGTTAAATTGTTAAAGTTTATTTTATTTGTCTATTTATTTGAATGTTTATGTAGTAATTATCAGGTTTACAAAGAGGAGCAGAGCAGAGGAGGAAAAAATATAAGGGAGAAAGATGGAGACAGTCAAAATACTGTAATGAATCAGCCCAAAAATAAAACTACAGCTAAGAAAAATGTTTTAAAACTCACATGGCTGCTGTAGAACCACCATCAGGAAAAGTGTTCCTAAACTTCAGTCTGCATCATTTTGGATGAGGCTGAACCATTTCACTCAGTTTACATTTTCTTTTATTGAAAGGCTTATTTCATCAAAATAAAGAAATGAAGACAAAATAAAAACTTAAAACAAAATCCAGGATTGAAAAAAGAGAAAAAATGTTGATAGCATGTCTATTTCTGTTTTTAAAATTTTTCGTTTAATATTTTTAAACATTTTTGTGCGTAATCAACTGCTCATTAATATTTATTATGAAATCATAACAAAATGTTAGATTTCAAAAGTAATAAATGAATGACATTTATGCGTCAAATGAATTTCAAATCATTTCAAAATGATGAGGTAAATATTGTCTCAGATGTCAAAGACAGTGTTTACAGTAGCATTTATCAACAGACACTTGAGTGTTACGGCACTAATATAATTTCTTATCTAGCTCTTAAGATGTTGTACAACTATTCTGGTGAAATTTTAACAAACTATTGAAAAGTAAAATTTTACTTAGCTAAAGTGTTGATACAATCAGAGTGATGGACTTGTAATATCCATCACGTTTTAGTCTAAGATCCTCCTCAGTTGTGTCTACAGTTGGATGAAACCTTTAAAACTGTAGCACCTGTGACTAGGTAACTGGTTTTGAAATTTTCAAAACTTAAATCTATGGTACTACCTTCAAGGGGATTGTCCCATATGGAGTTCCAAAGCTTGAGCACAAACTGGAACGCTGGGCCAAATGTCATGAATGTGTGATTATCACGTCATTGTAGTAAGGGGAAAGAAGGAAAAGAAGAACATTGAAAACAACCGGACATCGGCCTCGTGCCGACAATCACCTAATACTCAAACAACAAATCTGCTTTACCGGAAACTTTGACCTTTAACTAAATGAATGGTCATATTTTTGTTTCTCGTGTGTCCTAAGAAATGTGTTAATCAGACCAACCAGGTTTTTCTATGCTGAGGTTATTAAGGCCATCACTTGTAGAAATGACTTGATACACTAGTTTAATGTTCTTCAAATGTAAGTGCAAATTAAATGCATTAATAGTGAGAATAGATTTCCTACATGGCAGTACTGCCTGCCTTCCTCCACCACAAGTACAGCTGGCAGTTTTTCATCTAAAAACACTAAAGCTTGAACTGCTAAAAAATGTTTCTCGTCTAAAATGTCTGTAATACCGTTTTAGTCATTATTAATATGTGGTTCAGAAACAACAACCAAATACATATGAGATCATTTATACATTTACACAAAACTACTTTTTAAAATTCCTATTATTAGCTTTCAGTGAGCTGCAAGTACAAAAACATTTTTACAGCCTTTGTTCCTCATACCAAACAACCATTAAAAAAAAAAAAAACAAAAACACTTTTAATCATGTACATGCTTTTGCTCTTTATACTTCACATCAGTGTTGAGAAATATGACAAAGACCTTCGTGCCATTAAGGTGGCAATAGTGTCTCATGGCACATCGGTTAATACGGTCCATACTAGCACTATAAATGAAAATGCTGTTGTAACATGAGACATTTCTTTTGAGACCATTATTGCTTCAAAATCACAAATTCGAGCTCTGTACTGACTCTGCCTTTTCATGTCTTTTGTGTTGACCACATTTCATGAGTTGACTTTGACATGATTGAAATGTGTGTAAACAAAATTCATAATTTTCTGTAGTTAGCTCTAGCCCTTAGGGGTTAGACAAAGTGCAGTCATGTAGTTACCCACAATTAACACTCCAGAAGATGCATAAAAGTTTAAAATTTCCCATTTAATAGAGATTATGGTCAATGACAAATAGACAATTTATTGCTGGTAAATATTGTTTTACCATGCAGTAATTCCACCTCTGAGTCATTGATCGAGGATGTTCCTTCATTTATCACATTAAAGGATGAAAATATGCTTTGCACAGAATTCAAAATAGTGATTCAAATGCTTCTACATGTGTGCATTAAACTCACTATTGCCTAAAACAACCAGTAAAAATGTCTATAGTTTTCTAGGGCCTAAGAATGAAAATGTAAAGCTGCTCTGATCATTGTTTCAGTTATCCAGTTCAGACCTGCAGTTTCACACCGTGCACGCGTGTCGTCTTTTTATTTAGATTTTGATAGAGGTCAAAGGCTGAAGTCACAGCCACCGTAACCTTAAACCACACTAACTGTTTGAACTGCAGGTCTAAAACTACTGCATAGTGGCTCTACAGATAAATCATACTGGGCGTGACATTGAACTCTATCAAGTTTGATTGCTGAAACCATCACAGTTTCTAATTACAGAGTTATACTTTTATAAAAATGCCTCCAAAAACCCCATGAGGGTCTACGGCACCTCCGGTGTTTGAATCTCAAATAAGAACACAGCAATCACCACTGAACTTGAGAAACATGCGGAGGTCTAATGGTCTGTTGTCAAGTCGACAAATATTCTGTAAAGTTGTTAATTTGTCGTTTACAATCGTGCTCATCACTGCCTGGATTGTTTTAATGCCTCCAAATTAGCTTTCTTCAAACCAAATGTATTTGAAATGTTGCACTTGAGTAGCACTTATATTGCTCAAAACTGTATTAATCCATATTCCATTTTGTATTTATAAACAAACACATTCATTTAAAGAAATTAAATTAAATTATTTCACGTCACAAGGTGATTGTGGACTGTTTTACATTATATAAAAAGTTTTACTTCTTTTTGTTGTAAATCTGTCCTGACATCATACACAAACTGTTGTGGATGAAATCAAGGAACATTTACAACAAAAGAAATACAGACATATTTTTACATCAAATAAGACATGAAACACATATCTAATGGGTGCATCTATGCCTTCCTGTGTGTTGATGCAGGGAACCCGAACACAGTACATGTACATGTACATGATAAAACAACACTATGGAGTTAACTTTGTCAGAAAGAATTATCCGTTAATCCTCCTAATGCAAAAGGACACTGCTGTGTTTAAGCCACTATTATTACTACTGGCTGTAAGTCAACTGACATTAACTCAAAAATCCTTCATACTTTTGGAAATATGTTTAGTTTATCATTAATCAGGTGAGATTATTGACAGTATAATAGTGAGTATTAACAATATAATATTTTAATATTTTTCTTGAAAAAAGGGGACAGTGGTGCTACACCATTTTACTCTGCTGTGGCACCATCATTCCTCCCTAAGTACAATGTTAACACACAATATATTGGGTATTTTAATTTACCACCCCGCATTACAGTTAGATGTGGCCAGATGTTATCTGTTGTACTTGTGACCACACCATGGTGATGTAGTGTTGCACAGCAGCACACAGTGAAGTGCTTTACTGCACAGGGTGTGGACAGCATGCAGCAGCAGCACAAGCAGAGTATCCAACCTGAATGTAGTTCTTCTTTTTTTATAATAATTTTCAGTATTTTTCAGTGAAAGTCTGTAGTGAGAAAGTGTGTCTTCTATGTATTATAATGATCTGAGCAGACCATGGCTGTTGGCTTGTAAGACAGCAGGTTGCCTCCTTTCCTCAGCTCTAAGCATCAAGTTTTGTTTCATACATTCAACTCTGAAATCAAAGCGCCTGAACTTGGATTAAACCCGCGCAGATGCTGCTGGGAGTTGAACTTGCAGCATTATTATCATTCAAGTTTTTTTTTGTTTGTTCCACCTGTGCATGCTTGCAACAAACAGACCAATGCTGGTATATTCAGCATAATTTTACCCACTTTGAACACCGTCACAAGAAAGAAATTAAATATACCAAAAAAATATCAACCTGCTTAAAGCTCCTACACACCAAACATCCACCCACACAGGTGTTTTCACTTACCACACCTGATTAGACTGTTTGTCAGGACTGGGTGGGCGTATACAGACTGTGCTTGATTGACAGCTCTGTGACGGCAAAGCTCCGCCCATCGTCAGCCTTAGCAGGTCTAAGGAGGAACAGTAATTAAAAACACCTGCGTGGTGAACAAGGCTTTAAAGTTTTGCACAAAAATTAAAACGGCCAAAGAAATATTTTGACCAATGTGCATTACAGAACATTATTACATCCAAGTTTTTAAAGAAAGTCAAACCAAAATGATAAAATAAACAGCACAATAACAAATTAAAGTTGCACATAAAAATAAATAAATATATTATATACATACATATATATTTATATGTATCTGTGTATATATATATATATGAAATTAAGCTTGGCAGTCATTTTATATTATCCAGCACTTACCTGGTACTCTGTGATCCCTTCCCTCCTAAAACTTTGCCCCCTGTTTAACACCAGTCGCTTGATGTGATTGTTGACTATTTGTCATATACCCGGATTTTTCCATTTTAAAAAGCGGGCTAAAATTTTTATCCAGATCAAAGCTACAGCACCTTATGTTTAAAAAAGTGTCAGATAATTCAAAGCAGCGACCACCCTCGTTCACATCATCTGTGGAAAAAAATGTTATATGCCAGTTTGTTTTCTGAAAGAAGCCAGAGGCCAGGTTCTCACCACAAACACTTAACAAAGAATAAGGAGGTTAGAAGAAAAACGTGTCAATAAAAAATCAAAACAAATTTGAACAAAAAGAGATCAATGATGTAATGTTTTTTTTTACCTAAAAGAAACCGCAAACATTTTAAGTCTACAAATTTTAATCAGCTTTAGTCATTTTATTTGATGACATATTACTGGGAGAAAAGGTTTTGGCTGGTTTCCATTTCACAGTTAAGGCTGTGACCTGTTAACTGTTTCCTTAAATCAACATCAGCCCAGCTGGAACAAAAAGGCACCATCTCTGTAACTGCCAGTCACATGAGTGCTGATCATAACTTTGACTCTTGTCATAGCATGCAGCTCTCCAAGATAACTCTAAGAACAACAAACAACAAACTTATTGAATACATTGAAAGTTCCTAAAAAATCAGCTCTTACAAAATGTATCAGAATAATAAAGTAGCATGTTCTTACTTAGGAACTGGCTAGAGCTGATAGTGGACTGTCAGCAATTTGCTGTTAGCTAGCCAGCCAAATTGCATCAGAGTGCAGCTTGACAGCTGAGGAGTGGTTAGGAAACAGTGATGCTATGTCACAAAAGCCCATGCTGCACTTTTTGTTTATGAATGTTGTCTTGTTCATTTGTGTAAACGTTTGAGCAGCAGTACTGCAGACTCAGACTCATGGGAGTTTATTCTTTGTAATGTAGGGAAAATTTGGGGGGAAAAATTGTGTTAATCACATTATCATTAGCCGAGGCAAACTACATCATTGGAGATATAGTTACTAGTTTTGCTTTTGAATCTTCTGACTTGAGAACACGTAAAGGTTTGCTTGACGAAGGAACAGAATCTGTGTTCTCCAAAGAAGAGCACAGGTGTTGTCCATTCTTACTTTCTTTTTGCATGTGGTCCAGAACAAAGGCTTAGTCTGAACACATTAGTTTCTCTCAACTTACAAGATGAAAATGTTTGTATGCCAGTGTTACACTATGTGTCCTAACTAGACAATTTCTCATGCAGACTCATCCTTCGGTTGTCTTTGTCTTCTTTTCTTTTTTTTTTTTTTTTTACCTCTGATGAACCAGTCTCCTCTCTTTTCAGCCAACCCCTTTTCCCTGCTGTCTCTCTCCTCCCCTTCCCCCTGTCTCACCGAGATGTTTAACCATTGCAGTGTTTCTTTATATAATATAGGGCTACATTCCAAAAAGCAAATGGGAGATGGACACGTCTGAGGCAAAACTTGGTGGGTATTTCAATTTGTTAGTCTTTATTTTATGACTGATAACTCAGTCTTTTATCTCTGTAATACAGAGATACACTGCATTTAAAGCCTGAAAATACTGGTCTGATTTCTAATGTTTTATAATTGTATCTTGTTATCTAATTATGCATGTGATTTATGTTATAACAACGGAAGCTGTTCATGTTGTAATTTTTGTTTTCAACTTTAAAGAAACCATGGTTGAATGTACTGTGAGAATGAAAAACTCAGGTTCTGCATTTAAGGCTGTAAAGGGGGAAGTGTGCCTTTTTGCCTTCTTTATTTTTTAAACCTAATGTGCGTGTAAACACAAACATGGTCATAATTTCTACAAATCCCAAGTAAATGAGGAGAGAAACTGAGTAAGAAACATTGTCTCGTCTCTGTATTATAATGGGGTTTTACTTGTTGCAGTTGCCCAATGTTTTGATATGCGATTGAATACGAAGGAGAAACTGCTAAAACTGATAATGCCAATTGGCTGAATTTGGCTTTTCAAGGATTTTTGAATGTTGAGATGAGGCTTTTATAGGGCTGAGGTGACCTGAACAGTTATCTTCCATTTGTACAGACAAGTTGGATGGTCTGGGGAGCAGTGGGAAGCGGAAACGTGAAGGTGAACAAACGGCAGGCCTGGAGGACTACCTTCAGCTGCCAGACGATTATGCCACACGCATGTCCGAACCAGGAAAGAAAAGGGTAATTTGACAATGCTGCACTTCAAAGATGAAGCTTTTGTCTTGTTGAAGTGTATTTGTTAGTGAGGCAACACAAAATGTTTTATGTGAAAATCCGAGTACTCCAGGGTTGTTTTTGGTTTGGAAGAACACTATTTTGTGTAATATTAAATGCTGAATAATGTAACCGATTTACCTGAAATTATGCCCATTTATCAATTTTCTGCTCGTAACACGACACCCTGGTTGTTTCCCTGTTTAAGGTGCGATGGGCTGATCTTGAAGAGCAGAAGGATGCAGATCGAAAGCGTGCTATTGGCTTTGTGGTGGGTCAAACGGACTGGGAGAGAATAACGGATGAGAGTGGTCAGCTGGCACAAAGAGCTCTGAACCGTACCAAGTATTTCTAAGAAGATAATCTTATCCCTCTTTTTTTCCTTCATGGAAAGGTAGGTTTGTTACTCTTCTTTAAAATGTTAGCATGGCTGTTAGAAGTTAGAAGAGTAATCGTATTTGTGTCAAGCAAACAAAAGTGGTGATTAGTATCCCAACTACAATTTCAAACATTTTCATAGTAATACACTTTTAAGGACTTGATGAGGACATGTTTGAGAACTTCTCTTATTACATGCCCTCTATTGAAAATAAGTGATCAATAGTTTCTTTAATACATGTGAATGGAAGTTGTAAGTCCAGATCCAGAAATGATAATAAAAACCACATTTTTGAATCCCTTCTTATCTCACCATTGTTCAGCCAGTCATTTCCTCAAAGACTTGTCTTATGTTTCCAAGCTTATTCACAGTAAATGGTAAATATAAAAAGCTATCAATAATTCCAAAGTAACTTTTGAATGGGAGCATATGTTTTACCTATTGAGAACTACACTTGTAATGACTTCTATGATGATGCAAACACAGTTGTAACGTGCTGTAGAGTGATAATTAAAAGAATCTATCTGCATTCACAAGACTTTAATTTATAGAAAAAAAAGTCTTTGATTCGCACATAAAGCAGATTAACTTATAACTATATTGATACATGACATTAATCTGTCTTTGGCCAAATTATCAGTGATTTCTTTTCTCTCTACAGGTGTACAGAATGTGAAAGAACTGAAGCTGACTCGTGATGAAACATGAGACTCTTCAAGGTGATCATCACCATTAGATATCAAATTCTTAGTTATACATTGATAAGGATGCAGTATAGCTTTTTCCTATTATTTTTAAAGGCCACTCTGGCTATTCACCAATTAATTTGTAGTTTATGATTCTGTGCTACTTCTGGTCATGTATCCTGTATTAGGTCATTGTTCTTGCTGTTTTATACTCTTCATGCTTTATGTACTGTATTCCTGTAGCACTGTTTTTTGGTCCATGGATACTTTGAAAAAAGACAATAAAAGTTTCACAAAATCACCAACTTGGGGAGTCTTACTGGAGGATTTTACCTGCGTTTCATCAACAAGAAACCCTAAAAGTGTTTGTTCGTGGTGGCAGAATCTGCTAGAAATGACAGCGCAGATCATTTGGGCTGAAAAAGAGTGAGTCTGACTTCACTTGAGTTGCCCTTGTTTTTAAAGAGTGGCTATATTTAGGTTTACCACAGTTAAGTTGGGAGAATGAATGAAAGACAATAAACGGCAGCATGACAGATTTGTGATGTGCCAGGTCCTTAAGTGCATGTTAAATGTCCAGCCATGTTTACGTTGGCTTAGACAATTCACATGACAGTTTCTTAAAAGACAAATTAAATTTTTGCATCACTTTACAGTTTTACACCTCAGTGGATCGCTCCGTAGTCCCATAATGACGGTGTTTTTGCCATTTTCTTTGTCTAAAGTTTTTATTTTTTAAATAATTTTCAGTCAAAAGAAAACGACACTGGGACATAATTGCAGACAAGAAGTCAGCGCCAATTTTACTTGGTTTTTACATTGGTTTACGGACTGGTTTACTTTTGTTACACCTATGTGCTTGTTGCAGTATTTTCTTTTGTCTCAGCTTGTTGCTTGAATGGGTTTGCAAGTGTCAGAAGATGGGTCGTAATTTAAATACATGGTTGCAGAACGACCTCAATCTTAAAATCTTTAAAACCTGCAAATATGATGGTAAATTATAGTGAATTATATTAGAGAATCATTTTAAATACGAGGAAAGTCCTGATGCCTCACAATCTCAGAGTGCATAGACATTTTACAAGGCTCCAGAGGTTGCCAGTTTCAAAGATACCAAATGCGTCTTGACAGGGAAGTAAAGTCGGGAACAGTGGGGATCAAGTGCCTTGCACTTCAGTTAAACTTTTAATCAAGCTTAAAACAACTGGCTGCAAATGTATCTGGACTATACACAAGTTAAAAAGACAGTGTTGAATACAGAATATCTGCAATGACTGCTTAGTAGGGCTGAACAATTAATCGCAATACGGCCAACTGCAATATATCCAAATTGCAACAACTGCAATTTTTTTGATACAAGTAAAATGTGTTACAACATACTATAAATGAAGCATAGTGGTGCTACAGAGATGCCCCACATGTAAAGGAACATGCTTGCTTGCAAATATCACATCAGCATTTTTATATATTTTTTCACTGAAAATGAAAGGCAACAATGACCATTCAAACTATAATCATGACTCATATTGCAACCACAATATCTGCCTAAATAACCCTTTTTTTTAAAAATTTATTTATTATGTTTTTGCATATCGTTCAGCCCTACTCCTTTGTGTGATAAATTTTAAATATACAGTGGAACATTTAATATGTATTAGTTTGCCACATCACAGAAGTATGCTCGTAGATTTATTGGGTTGCCTTGCTGCAGTTGGGTTTCCTGAACAAGTCACTCTGATTATCATCATATATCAATATATCAATATATGCAGGTGTATTCAAATTTTACATCTACAAACTTTGCACTTGAGAACCAGAGAATCCAGTATTTTCGCACATGAGAAATTTTCATTTGGAGCATCAACATTGAAGACGCGAGGACCAGTTACAAGTGAAAACACAACGCTGCTGATGAAGACCATGTTTGATTTGTCTATGGACAGCCAACGACACTATGGTTTGGAAAGTGGATGAATACATATGGTAAGTATGGAAGAGAGAAGGAAACACTTATGTTATTTTTGTGAGGGGTGAGTGAGACAATTTACTGATTCAGTCATTTTTGAATTCATGTAATTTCCATTTTGCATACCCTGTACATACATGCAAATAACGAGTTCTGCTCAATATTAAAAAATGTTTTTCTCATATGGTGTGGACCTTATTTTGTGCTTATTAAAGACAAATAGACCTAAAAAAAAAAAAACAGAAAATGCGTTCTCTGTTGTACTTTGTGATAAACTGTTTTCACAATCGCAAAAAATATGTATTGTTGCTATAGAATATGGCTGATATAGCAAAATACATATGTCAAATGACCCTGTGATGCAACAATAACATCAGGTGGTGCCTGTGAAGAACACATATACAGTAAATTATAATCTCACCCATCAGTCTGCCACATGTATGGTGACTGGACATGTGCAGGCATGTACTTCACTTACCTGACAACCTGTCTGGTTTACAATGTCGTGAGCAGCTTGTTGAAAACAAAACGTTTGCTCATCAAAGCAAGAGTAAGTCCACATTGTGACGGTAACCTCTGTGACACATGATGTCCTCTGGTTGGCTTTTATCCAGAGTGATGACTTTTGAATTCAGCTGGTATGTCACTGTCCAGTTTACAGATCACCTTGTAGATTGCTTTCTTCCAGGATGGATCGTGATCTTTGCCCATTGAAATGGCAATGTAAAATTCTCTCAGTGTAATCTCGGCAACCTCAAGGAATCTGTCAGGAACCTGTGAATCCACAGGATAGGATTTTAAAAACAGCATGAAACCTTACACATACTCTTAATACTTTTTGTGTGTGTCATTGACAAGGCAAGTATTGTAGATTTGCATTATTTTTGAGATAATTAAACTCGGGCCTGGCAAATCAAGGTAAGTCATGAGTCAAATGGACCATGAATAATTGAAAAAAATATTAAACCAGTTGACTTAACCAGTAAAAAAATGAATAAACAGTACACACATCTGCCTGTACCATAATTTTCCTTTTCATCAGAACCTTCAGGTTTTTTTTTCCTGTTTAATAACCACCAGTCTGATTCCCCTGGAACTTGGTCTGGATATTCATTGTCCTCAGAGGATGATTTACAATGTTGTCAGTGACCACGTGACCAGAGATTGGAGTAAAGAAATGCTGGCATGTTTTTCTGACAGTTGGGAAAATTGATCAGGAATCGTTATGGGAATTGATTAAAAAGAAAAACAATTGGCCTGATTAACATAATCTGTATTGGCATTAGTATCGATTCCCATCCCTACTGTTGACCTGCTTCCTCACCACCATTTGGTCAAAAGGTTTACTTTGTTGTATTCGTGCTCCCCAGAGGATGAACCCTCTGTGTCTTGGATATTCCATGTGCTGTGGTCAAAATGTGATGTTTGTGCTTCGAATACAGTTTGTTTGCCTTTTTTTTCTCAAACTACAAGGCAAACAAACTCATTTTGGTGAGTTTTATAAATATAACATCATATAGCTTTTTCTTACCTGGATTCTCAGGCTGCCCAATGATGGATTTTCACTTCTTTCACTATCTTTTTTTTTTTTTTTTTTACAATTCAGTTGCATTGACAACATATTAGTTATTAATAGTTACATAAATACCATCAAAGAGGAGTCTAAAGGCTTAATGCTCACCAGATTTTTTTAATGCTTTAATCATATTCTCAGTATACCAATGTTATGTATGAGATGGGGTTGCCTTGGTGGCTATGTAATGATCATTTACCCTTTATGGACTTTATGTGGGCATGTTGCTGCTTTTGTTTCCAGTACAGCTGTGGCCAAACATACTGCCATTTTTCTATTTGCATTATGTCATTCATTAAAAAAAAAAACAAAAAAACACTTCAGTTCCTTCTCTCAAATGACAGCCACGCATTTACTATTGTGCAAGGGGAAACTGGTTTGAAACAAAGAGGGCAGCCTGTGTTTTCATTCCCTCTGACATGCATGTTTGATTTCAGCTCCAGCTTCCATATAAGCACAGCAACACTGCTGGGTGTGTTCGTAAGTGTAATCTGTCTGACTTCAGACGAAACAGGGATGTAAGCAGTGCAGACGTGACTCTCACGAAACACACTAAACTAATGTCTAAACAGTTTGACATGACATTGATGGTGATTATAAAGAGTAAAACCTGGAAAAAGCTGTTTACTCAGTGCAGTAACCCAGCTCTCTTCATTAACTGTGTTTCATTAGAAATTCTCCTCATCCCCTTACTTTGGCACACTCACAGCATTTCACCCCCTCCTGTCCTCTCTCTGCCCTTCATTACTGCTGCTCTGCTGTTTTTGACTCCGTTCTCCTGATGCAGAGATAAAGGTTCAGGTTCTCTGGTGGCACTTTCACAACTAACTTCAAGTTTTGGCCTGTTGCTCTTTCATTTCTTATTGATTATGTTGGTAGATTTCTTGTCTGGAATCCTTGAAGTTTCACACTGAGCCAAATCACACTGAATCCAAAATGTTTTACAAGAAAAGTCTTGAAAGGCACTGAATTCAGTTTCATATGTTTAAACTTAGAAGGTAATAGAAAGGTATGTCTTATTTAATTCACAGTCATCATAGTTCTAAAATGTTTTTACTTGCAGGCTGTCTGAAGATGTTATATCTAAATAAGTTAAAAACAATAAATGTGAGATAGTTGTCAAAGTGTGAACTTTAATTAATTAATAATTTATTATTTGTCAGTTCATCCATTCATTTTCCAGATGTTTATCCGGGTCCAATTTAATCAACACATAATTAATTAATTGTATCATTACCCATTACTGCTATATAGTGCAGGGAACTATTGGAAAAAAATCATTTTGCAGCCCTGTTGTCCCTCCTGCTGTTCTAAATCGTGTTCTTTGTGCACATTCCTAATTGTGCAGTAAGGTTTTGCTGTAAACTATGTAAACTCAATTTTTAGAACTGAGTTTACAGGCTCCAGGGTCACGTCTAAGTCAACTTTTGAAATCTGGTCATCACTGATTAGAATGCGCATTGTTTTTAATTTCCACATGTATAAAACATTTTTTTAAAGTAATATAATGTCGCAGAGACACTCCCACACTTTTACTGTTACTCTCAAGACAGTGAAAACTGCAGAAATTGCTATTTAACTAAATACTCATTGTGACATAAACTTCACAGTATGATTCTATACTACTACAATCAGCAAGCCTTATTACATTAATTAGCTGAGTTTATGACAGCATCAACAAAAACACTATAGGTATCATAAACATAGACTTTATGGTGGAAAATTTGTATCGATTGTACAGGTGTGCCTAGTAAAGTGGGCACTGAGTGTCCATCGCTGTCGTATGGCCTTTTGATAAATTCGGTCAGATGAGGCTGTTTTCTGCTTGGTCTTCACTAATGTGGTGGAGACTTATTAACTTGGCTTTATGAAGTTATTATGATGCCAGAAAAAAACTCAATGTGAGAGGGTTTTTTTCTCATAATATTATTCTATTGTTAGAAAGTGGATGAGACCTGAGGCATCCTAATCCTAAAAATGTCCCTTCTCTCAGTTCAGTCTCTTCTGTCACCTATTTAGTGAAGCAGAATACCCAGAACTAAATGTGTATGAGCCAGTGTTGAGACATTTCTTTTCTTAATAGTCTGAGCATCTGTGTGTTTGGTATATTTAGATTATTGTTGTTACGCTGTTGAGCACGGTGACTTGTGTCATGTTATAATGTGATTAAATTCACCCAATGGAATTTATTTGTGGTTTATGTATCATCTTGGAATTATGTACATGTTAACACATGTAATACCAGACGCGTGGACACATGCAGGACCTCTGGCTATGATGAAGCGTCTTTAAATTCTTTTTTTTTTTTTTACCTCTGTACTTACAACAAAAAACATAAATTATTAAAACAGTTCACTAACTCATGGGTGTATTATTCAGTATAACCTACAAAATATGAAATGCATCTGTCCCCACTGATTTCTTTAAAAATCTACATCAACTACAAATGAGGAGATGCAGTGAAGTGAACAGATTAGAAAATGATTTTGAGTTTGAGACTACTGAGAAATAATAAATATAAACTATACACACGCACAAAAAACAAACAATAAAAGTAAATCCTGTTGGAACGGCACATGATCAAAAATTAGACAGTAAAATTACCTCACTGAAAGCTTCCAAAGTAAAAAAGATCACACATAACTGACAGGTCAGGATCAGCTCTAGACAAAAAATGACTGCAGCTCATCTTTATAGGCAGATGATGTGAGTAATTGGTATATTCAGAGCAATAATGATAATCCCTGTTAAGTTTCAGGTATACCTCACCTGGAAGTCGTTGGCTTTGTTGTAATGCATATTCAGAGCTCTGAAAAGTTCTGATTCTCTCCCCACAGTCAGACCCCTCACGTCGGCCACTCCTTCTATGAGGGCATGGCGGGCAAACTTTTCCATCTGGATGTAGTAAAACTCCCTGAAGTTACTGAACCACTTGATGAGCTGAGAGGTGATGCAGCGTGTGAACTGAGGACGAAACGGACAACAGGTAAGTGAGCTGATGAAATATGAAGATTATTCAAATTACATTAATTTGGTATACTGTAATTACTGTAGTCTTTATGTGGTGGAAGCTGCTAAACATGTTTCATGGTGTAGATTTCAAAATATAAAGATAATGAAAAACGAATAAACTATTTTATCATGTTGTGTTTTCATTGTTACACATTTTGTGTAGAAATTCAACAGTGATGTAATGTTCATTTATTGATTGTTATAATGGTGCTGACAAATAAATTTTTTAAATGATGAACTTGATTGTTTTCATTCTGTAGTCACAGATCCTGCAAGCACAGAACTGGTTAGGAATCGCTTTCATTTTAAAAACCATAGAACTTTTCAAACTGCCTGCTAAAATGCAAATCTGTATTCTTTCAGTAAAAGTAAGTCACGCTTTGTGAATAAAATCTATTAATTTATCTGGTCATTTAGAATCTATTCTAAAATGACACTATTATGTGGAAGAAATGTACCCGTGCTCTAAACTGCAAGTATTTTCTCACCTGCACATCGTGGAAACACATCTTCAGTACCAGTGAGCTCGGGTAGCGAGTGTAGAAGAACATAAGCTTTGCTTTCTTCAGATGGCTTGTGGTCAGACCCTCCTAAAACGCACCAGTGTTAAGGATAAAAACACACACACGCACACACACACACACGCACATCCTACACGTAACTAAACAGTCTGACAGTCTCAATGTTAATGAGCCTGCAAACATTTTCTCTCCAAGATATCGTTACGACCCAGGTCAGATGGAAAAACTGCAATTTTCTTCACAGTCTAGAAGGTGGAAGGGAGAACTCATTGGATTCTGTAAGGTGCAAAGTTGCTGTCTTCTTTAAAGAGAGGTAAAATTGGTGTTGATGAACAGACTCATTTTGCAGCATCCCTGAGGTGATGACACGGTTTGTGACATGGAGCTGAGTTATTCGAACCTCAAATAGGCAGAGGAATTATTACTTGCATCTAAAGGCAGCTGCTTCAGAAGCTACAATAAGGAGAGAAATATTAGGCTACGCCATCATTAGAAAATTGTAAAGGATACATTCAGCATGTACAGGTTATTCTGCAGGCTATCAGACTCAATCTTGACGTGAGGGAGGCACAGGCTTTCTAAAAGCATTGGATCCACCGACACAGTGTGAGTCTGTGGGCTTCTCACGGATCTGGAGTTGACCTTCGATCTCGCTTTGACCGAGTTCCAGTGTGTGTCAAACATCTCAAACTTTGCTTGGCCAACTTCAGGGCACCCGTCTTGCAAGCATCTCAGGGCATGTTGATGGGCAGTGCTGTGATTCTTCTGGGACGGCCGATCGTCGTGCAGAGCGAAGTCATGACTGAAGGGGACCTGAAGTTTTGGACGATGGTTAGCTCTCAATCTGGGCTGGAGGATAAACTTGTCCAGTCGAGGCTTTTGTACGACCAGAGACAGAGCTTCGGTTTGAACATCTGGGACTTGCACCTCTGCATTCCCACAACACGGAATTCTTAATTTTTTATCATTACACACTGATGTCTGCTGAGGCATATCGGTGTCTGCACTCCGCTCGTTGTTTAGTGATGTCTGTAGAAGTGGCATGCTTTTGAAGACAGAGTCAACACTTCTACTGACAGCTCTGGACAGTTCATACTTTAACACATCTGCCATTAGCTTTATTCTCTCAGGTTTGGATTGGAAGTAGTTCATCAGCTTCACCTTCTTCCAGCCTTGGTATTTTCTACTAAAGCTGTTCTCAAACTCGCTGTATGAATCTGTAAATGGATCTGTTGGAGATGTGTCAGGAGAATCGTTCCAGGTGGGATACTTCTCCTTACTAGTGTCTGTGGTTTCAGTTTCTTCATCTACATGGTTAAACTTTGCTCTGAGCTGTCGTAGGTTCTGCTGCTGACTCTCCAGCTGCTTGCTTGTTGTCTGGCTGTGACTCGTGCCGCCAGATCCACTTCTTTCCATGTGCTCCTGATGTAAAGGCAGTTCGCCAATCCTTTCACTTTCCTGCACGCAGTCGGACTCCTCGTGCTGATTTGTCATAACATCTGTGCAGTGCGCACCAGGAGAGCTGGTCATGCCTTTGATGATATTTTCTACTCTGGCACGCTTTGCTTGATGGCCACTGCTTAGGTTCCAGTCATGATGACCACAAGAACTGGATGCTGGGGATGGATGCCTTCTTGTGGTGCTGTCTCTGGGTGGATCGAGCTCCAGCTGGCTAGAACAGATCAAACCTGAACCAGCTTCATCGCTGCTGTAATAATCACTCTCCCGTGGCATTTTCATGTTCTCACTGTCTTTGTGGAAAGTCACAGAAACACCTGATACATCTGGATTTGACGGTACAGGGTCGTATTGAACAGAGGAGAGGTGCTCTGCAGTGCAGCCGTCAAGGCAAATGTTGCTGGAGGAATACATGCTTTTGCTCCAGACACTTGGATTCATGCTTCCTGGATTTAAAAAAAAAAAAAAAAGACAACTGTGAAAAAAACACAATCATTAATTATATAATGCAGGTGATGTAAGAAATTAAAAATAGCATTGCTTCCTTGAATTGTTTGAAATGTCACACTAGCAAAGATCTATTTTTTGTACAAGGATTTGAATTGCTTTTCAAATAAGTATATAAAAAATAATAAAATAAATATCATACCTCTTTACCTCCATACCTCTTTTTCTATTCTATGTTTCTTTTCATTACAAGTATATTCAAGTGAATTGAACACGTTTCATATTTAAAATATTTAACAAACAATTTAGTTTTTCAATACATTTTAGATGTGAATAGAGCCTTTGATGCACTGCACTTAGCAGATCTTTGCACAGCTAGAAAAGAAACAATTTTTTCGCTTTCTGTTACTTTCTGTATCAGTGGTGTAAATTGCTTCACAAATGTGTCACTTTCATTATTTCTTTCAGCTAAAATACAATTTCAGATTGACTCGATTTAAGATTCAGAATTAAAATCAAAGTTTAAATTAGACATCTTGAGAGAAAATATAACATGTAGCTGAGACATTAAACACACCGGCTACAGTTTAAGGAACTGATAGATAACCTACCTGTTGCCTGTCGGAGAGGACCAGAGGAGGCTGCAGGTCTGGAACTTGCAGGAGGAGAAATGACTCAGTTATTTGTACTGGTCCAGATGAGAGCCTCTTCAGAAACCAGGAGGTGTGGTCAAACATGCCAACCTATCCCATCCCTACCTGCCACATAATCATATTATAATAATAACATCTGAGGCCAACCGTTAATTAACTGACTGAGGAATAAATGCTTAAATTAAATTGTACACAGTTTCTTACTTTTTGTGTGGTTGTGTCTGTTATGTAACTTTTTTTTTTTTGAAAGGCTTTTAAAAGTATAGATGACTCCCCTAATGCAGGCAATGGTACAGTCCTATTATCGATGAGTACATTTTATTATGTTATCATGTGGAAAATTCTCTATTATTTGACCCCATTCACATTATTTGTCACGTTGTAGTTCGTGGTAAATGATGGTTTTTACCTTTATCTCAGCTCCCACCGGTCGGTACCCCGCCGTGCCCCCTCCCGCCAAGCCGCAGTGGTTTCTTCCAGTGGGACCGCCCCCGTGCCTGTGAGCATCGAGCGTCCGGACACCGCTTCTTCCTCGGCTGTCACACAACAGGCACAGCCGCCAGCTATCGCTATGTTATCACGATCTCGATGTGTGTACCGGACGCTTGGCCGTTCCCTGTCAGCGGTGAGCCAGGTAGGTTTGAAAAAAAATCATTGACGTGAGCCCGGGTGTTTACTCTGAGACGGACCCCGCTGATTATAATAAGACACAGATGGTTGTTTAGTAGCGTACCGCAGACGTTAGCTTGTTGTGAAGCAGGGCCTCAGCTACCAAGGACAGACAGACAGTGACAGTTTCAGAAGCAGCTCAGGTCAGTCAAGAAGCTGAGAACAGTTTCCCATTAACTACCTGACTAGTGAATATCGACTTTTATTTCAAGATTGTTGTAAATACCAAACTTAATGTTAGCTTTAACCGGCATTTCACAACAAACCGGCTAGCTAACAAGCTAGGAGAGTAGACCTTCTGTCCCTTGTTAGCTAGCAATAATTATAGTCTTTTTTATTTTGTATTTCTCAGTGACAGGCTTGACACGACACACCCCAGTCGTGGCAGGCTAATGTTAGTATGTTATGGTTTCGTGTGGTTGAGGCGACCTGACAGAAATAGCCCATGTCATGTTAGACATGTATGTGCAGCGAGGGGGCATTATGGCTTTGCCCTCACAAGTTCAGCTGTCTTTTCAGTGCTGTGAGCAGGTAACGAAACTGAAACATGATCACCAAAGTAATGACTTGTATCTTCCCGACTTGATTTGTTCTTCTCCCTGGTGTTAGTGTTGCCAGCTGATTATGGATGGTAGAAGTACACTCAGTTATGCACTTGGTTAAAACTAATGCAGTATAATACAACAGCTCTGCAGTGAATACTTGTTTAAATGAAGTTGCAAGGTTCAGTTTTTGTCAAGAGTGTAAACATTTATTTTATGTTAATTCAACTAAAGTCATATTAGAGGCTGTAGTTGGCTGTGCTG
The DNA here is from genome assembly GCF_021018895.1 of Seriola aureovittata. Classification (NCBI taxonomy): domain Eukaryota; kingdom Metazoa; phylum Chordata; class Actinopteri; order Carangiformes; family Carangidae; genus Seriola; species Seriola aureovittata. The sequence continues at coordinate 11,660,949 of NC_079382.1, read as the reverse complement.
TTGTATTGTGTTCCATTATGCGGATTTTAAGTCCACGCTGGGATACAGTCAGTCACCAGACTTATTGATTCAACTCAATGATAATTTTTTAGGCTGCTGTTTGTGACGCTGTTGAATTCTACTGAATTATACAGTGAGGTGTTTCAGTTACTTGGCCTACCCTCGCTGATTTAAATAAATCGGACAAAATAGTAGAAATACCTATCATTAAAGTGCTGCACAATTCAATAGCATCACAATCTGCTGCCTTATAAATGATCATAAAGTTGAATCAACACCTATGTAAAATGAAGGTAGGATTTATTGCAGGGCAGTTGTATTATACTTCATTAGTCTGAGCACTTTGTACCTAATGAACTGGCAACTGAGTGTATAATAAGGGTGGCAACTTATGATTATTTTCATTATCGTTTAGTTTAGTTTGAGAAACTCGAACCAATGATTCGTCTTGCATTTTTTATTTAAAAACTACTTTTGATCATCTGACCAAACAATCGTTGTAGTCGTGTATGTAGAAGGTAGGATTACTGACGGTTTAATTTCTTTCGAGGCAGGTGTGTTAGGCTGAATTACTTTCAGCTAGGTTATCTATTAACTTGCCAGTGTATGTAATGGTACAAAAGATTTTTGAATATGTGCAGGAATTCATCTGGAGTTTTGACTGAGGCAGGTCCTCATTTGGAACACATTGAAAAAGTTAATGCAAGAACAGTGAGTTCAAAATTAAACCAAATACACTGGTGGTTCATCAGTCAGTGTGATGGCCTTCATGGTGCGCAATCAACACTAGTTGTTCTATAAAGTAAGAATAATAGAAAGTCAAGTGGTTGGTTGGCTACATGTCTGCACACGCGTTGCTGTATTGTGGATGATTGGGTCCAAAATCCGCCCTCTTCTGGCATCCCACATCAGTATGTTTTGGTTAGAGTGCTAAGTAACTCCACTTGACAAACATCAGTGTAAGAACAGCGGGAACTTGAGGCCCAGCCCTCAAAATAACTTCACACATGACTCATCACATACAGCAACGCAGCACCGTTAACCCTAACCAGCAGCTAGCATTGGAAAATCCAGTGTTTTACCTCAAAGTCAAAGCTACAAAGGGATATCAGACTTCCTTCCCATTAAGAAGAGGCAAATGATTGTTCATCAGACATTTTAGAAAAGTAAAGTTGTTTATGTGGTAGATGTCTCTCCCTACATCCTTACAGTAATCGGTGGTGTGAGTTATTCAGATATACTTCATTACTCGTTGCCCTTTGATTCATGGCGATGAATCAGGGTTTCCCCCCAGGAAAGTTTGAGTTGAGTTGGTAAGCCACACAGATCTTGATGCATTTCCTCTTGTGACAAATTTTTAGTTAGCAGATTGTAGTGTATTGATTTGTATATTGATGTTGTTTCAGGCAATGTAGTCCACCTCTGCTATATAACACTGTAGAAAACTGTTTGAACTGCAAGTTGAGGGTACACAGAAGTGTTTGTTTTTTTTTTTGTCTCCACAATCCACATTTACTGGTGAATCTCTTTAGAAGACTTACAGCTTAGGCTTGTCTGTTTACAATCAAACTAACCAAGGTCGCAGTGCCACGGCAGATTAAGTAGGCTCAAAACATTTAGCTGTTTAACGTCAGTGTTCAGGTGAAGAGAAAAGCAGGTTTTGGTTTGAGGCTCACCTTTGACAGTTAGGGGAGGGTAATTGATTTAAATGACACTAATGTAATTTTAACAGCCTTCAGTACAAAGCCAGATAAAATTCAAAAACACAAATACACATAAATACTGGTTAAACTAATTTTTTTTTTTTTCTTTTTCAAATTTTATCTGTTCAGGCCAACAATTTGCTGGTCCGGCAAAGTGTATCAGGTAAGTATGCCTCTATACTAACTACGTAGACCAGTCCTTTTAGCTGGGGTTGAGAGCCTCCAAGACAGCTGTCTTTATTCTGTTGCTCATGAATAAACAAGCGCTACGAGTGGGTCATCCAAAGCAGAATCAGTAATGCTTATTCAATGGTTGAGATGCCTGAGGAGCCCACAAGTGGTTAACTGCAGCTTTCAGAGAACTCCACTCATCTCATGTGCGAGGCTCAGCAGAAGCAGTCGTTGCAGCTTTTGTTGATTTTTTTTTTTTTTCTTCTTTCTTCTCTTTTTACCTTTAAGGCCTCTCTGTCTGCAGCCGGCTAGTTTACAGGAATTCTCAGCTGTAAGTGCTCCCTCCTATTTTGATGTTTGTCTTTGATTGTCCTTCAGTAAACCTTTCATCTGTAGAACGCTCAATGATGCACTGTCAGTGAGATATCCTTCTTTTTTTATTCATCATATCATAAACTGAGCTGTACATCTACATCTGTACATTATAATGTTGGTCATTATTGTGTGTGCTTATTAACAAAGTTATTTAGTGCTGAATCAAATAATCAATTAATTGTTCTAATGCTGCTTTTCTCTGTTTTATATAATTCTTAATTGATTATCTATGGATTGTTGTGAGCTTTTTGTGATTGTGATGGGCATTTTCACTATTTTCTGACTTGTGGACTAAACATAAAAAAATAAAAGATTAATTAGCTTTAATTGCATTGCATCTCAAGTCATTTGTTGAATTAGAATTAGTCTGGAAATAAAAGTAATAGTTTGTTTTCTTGACATTTAGAGGTGAATTTCCATCATCGGCAAATGTCTTCCACATCAGATACTTCAAGACATCTGCTGTTCACAGTATGTACTGCAATAGCTCTCAACATTTTGTATTGAACTTAACTCATTGTTCAACTTATAGTAACTTATAGTTGTTTTTGTCTTTGTACAGGGGAAGAAGTAGTCACAGTCAAAACTCCTGCATTCGCAGAATCTGTTACAGAGGGGGATGTGAGGTGGGAGAAAGGTTGGTATTTGTCAACATATGATTGATATGATGATATTACACGGGTGTTTGTCTCCTATATTGTATTATCGGTGAGCCAGATGTTGAAAGTATTCACATTTCTGCACATGAAAAACACACTCCTTCATTGTTTTTATTTTAGCTGTGGGTGACTCAGTGACAGAAGATGAGGTGGTGTGTGAAATTGAGACTGACAAGGTATGAACAAGAAACATCAACCTAAAATTATTTGTATGATTTTTTTTTTTTTTTTTTACTTAAACAGGATAAGAAAAAAATCTTTGCAAAACTTGTGTATTTTCTATTTCCAGACTTCTGTACAAGTCCCGGCTCCAGCAGCTGGTGTAATTGAGGAACTACTGGTGCCCGATGGAGGGAAGGTAGAAGGAGGAACGCCGCTCTTCAAACTCCGGAAAGGAGGTGTGCTTAGTTGAACATCATTGATCATTTCATCACTTATAATGATCTAGAAGAACTCGGTGCTGTTTCTCTATTCTGGTGCCAGTATATCTGTCAGTTTTTGTCAGTCAGTAGTACCATTACCAAAACAATACAGTTTTGATAATTCACTGACTTGAGTAAATAGGCATTTCAACATTTTTTCATAATATTGTAGCAGTGTAGATACACGAAGAGCTGTGCCTCGCTTTAATAAAATACAATGTAAAACTAACACTGTAATGATTTAAAAGATTTTTCAGCTCATTTTTGATGCTCGGTGCTACAGAATCAATTCAGTTGTGACTTGTTTTACTCTTGCCTCCTCAGCTGCTGCTGCTAAAGCTGCTCCCTCCCCGGCTGCAGAGGCACCAGCTGCGGCAGCTTCAGCCCCTCCTCCTCCACCACCTCCACCTACTCCAGCTTCAACCCCCACAGCCATGCCCCCAGTGCCACCTCAGGCTGCCCCAGCTAAACCTGGTGTGTTTCCTACTCTTATCATATGAATCTACAGTTTTTATGTATTTATTATATGTGTATATGTATGTATCTGAAATTGCGTTTCCCTGCCTTTCTCTTTGTGTAGTTTCTGCCGTCAAACCCACTCCTGCAGCTCCAGCAGCAGCTCCTCCAACAGCAGGAGGCAGAGGAGAAAACAGGGTAACACACATAGGAACTAACAAAGTTTTTGTCATGGCCTACCAACAAGGCAAAGACGATGGTTCACAGAACTTTTTGTTTTCCTGCTGACCAGGTGAAGATGAACCGTATGAGGCTGAGGATCGCTCAGAGGCTGAAGGAGGCTCAGAACACCTGCGCCATGCTGACCACCTTCAATGAGGTGGACATGAGGTGAGACACGGCAGCTCCTGAAAAGATTACTCCAACTTTCCCCATCATATTCACAACCCTACCCCGTCAGGATTACAAGCCTCAGTACAAAAGAACCTGATCCACATTTCACGGCATAAGTGTTTGCACACCAGTGTCGCATGTGATCATAGGAATTATTTGACTGAAGGTACTTTTTTATAAAGATGTTTCCTCACTAAAAAATCTCTAACGTGTCATCAACTTTGTTTCAGCAACATTCAGGACATGAGGAAAATCCATAAGGATGCTTTCTTGAAGAAGCACAGCATCAAACTGGGTTTTATGTCGGCGTTTGTGAAGGCTGCAGCTCACGCCCTGACTGAACAACCTGCTGTCAATGCTGGTAAGACGATGCAGACCCGCTTCCAGTGTTTTTTCATTTGCTTGAAATTGAGCTTTTTAAAGTATAGTGTTTGTAGCCAAATATTATAGTTTTTATATTTTTGTTTTACTAAACTTTACCCTCTAAATGTTTTTACTAGTTATTGATGACACAACCAAAGAGATCATCTACAGGGATTATGTGGACATTAGTGTTGCTGTGGCAACTCCAAAGGTACGACTTTTGACTCTTTAAGACTTTACATTTGTGTGTAAAAACTGTTGCTGTTAAAGGCTGAGTAACATTGACTGCATGTGAACGACATGTATTTCTCTAGGGGCTTGTTGTACCAGTGATCCGTAATGTTGAGACCATGAACTTCACTGACATCGAGAAAGCCATTAACGCACTGGGAGAAAAGGTAAAATGCGTTGTGCTATAGGTGGTAACCAGCATCCTAAGATGATTGTATTCTTTTTTTAATCTTGACACTGCTACGCAATTCAGTATAAAATCGGTGCCTATATACTTTTATCATAAAATGAGAAAATCATTTGTGTTGTGCACCTCAGGCTCGTAATAATGAGCTTGCTGTCGAAGATATGGATGGAGGCACCTTCACCATCAGCAATGGTGGTGTGTTTGGCTCCATGTTTGGTACACCCATCATCAACCCCCCCCAGTCTGCCATCCTGGGCATGCATGGCATCTTCGACCGACCTGTGGCCATGAATGGCGAGGTGAGAGTTATTCGTCCATAAATACAGATGTTGTGTGACTAGGAAAACAGCGAAGAGATAATCTACTCGGTTAGCAAAAGTTTTACTGGTGCAAAAGATGAGGTATGAAATCTAAGTTTGCTCATCTTACACAAATTATTAAATGTCAGATGATTATAAAATCGAAAAAAAAAAAAGTTGTGCAAGAATTAATCATTTATATCTGCTTGGACAGGCAATGATTAAACATACTGAAACGATCTACTTGTTTTCCAAACCTGATGCACTCAGACGTGAGTAAACAGTTGAACTGCTTTGTGCTTTGGCAGGTTGAGATCCGGCCCATGATGTATGTGGCACTGACGTACGACCACCGACTCGTTGACGGTAGAGAAGCAGTCACTTTCTTACGCAAGATAAAAGCTGTGGTGGAAGATCCACGCGTTCTGCTTCTGGACATGTAATGTGTCTGTATGTAATAGATCAGCTGCAGAAAATGGACTCCACAACACAAAAACACGCACAAGTCGCACAAAACCACTCACATAACTATTGTTGTCTTTTTAACTGTTCAGTCCCACTGCAGGGGGATACTGAGGTTGTGTTCCAACACTCATATGGGGCTTATACATGTAGTGCTATCTGTAGAGAGTGATTTGAAGCATCTGCCTTTTACTAAATTAGAAAAGCAAACAAGGCTCAGTATCTTCTGTCTGTAAATGTTTGGCTACATTTGGATTTATTAAAGAGACGAGTCACATTTAACTTACATGTCTTAGGACAAAAATTGGCAGACACAGGCAGAAAAATGTGGATAACTCGTATATGGGTGTTTTTATTATAAGCATGTGCTCTTCAGATGGACATGAAGCAGTAGATAAACACTCGCTGCATCCTTGTCACAGTAATCATGAAACACAAATGGCTTTTCCAGGCAACTGTTGACTGCAAGACTTTCTCCCCTGCTTGTTAGTCGGTGCTTGTGAGCCACTTTTTCCACAGCGGGGCAAAGCAGAGCTCACTCCAATTAGTTCAAGATGTTTTAATGTCAACACAAGACTGAAAGATTTCTTTGGTTTGCCTCTGGTCATTGTTACTGGCTTCAGTCTGGAAAAAAAGACTCAGCGAACAGGAAACCAGGTCTTGAGTGGAACACGTGTGTGTCAGCGCCATGCCTTTAAATCCATGTCAGCTATCTGATGGGCATGTATGAGGTGACTCAGTTCAGTTATAGTCCTACTTTCACACACTCATTCATGTCCTATCACTTTGACTTTTTTTTTTTTTTTTTTTTTTAAACCTTTCTCGCTGTTGTCAGGCAGTCAACGTCTAAAAATACTGGTAAAAAGACACAAGTAAAATCACTCATTAGCAGAAAATGTACAAAACACAAACCAAACACTTTGTTTTCTAACATATAGATACAGTATGTTGTTACTTCATGGGCAATATGTTGGGAGGTATGTTCAAAACGCACAATTTGGCAGCATATTTTTATGTTAAGCTCCATTGTTGAAATTTTCATTGTGCTATCCTATATATAAAATACTTGTATCTATTTAAAGAAACAATTTTAAACATTAAACATCTCAAGAGTTTTATGTACTAAAACTGGTCTTGCACATTTTCTTCACATACCTACATGCTGCATTGTCATTAGTCCACCAATGATTCTCTAGCCCTGAAACTATTAGTCGATTTAAGTTTCTGTCAATAGATGAATCCTGCAACAATTTTGATAATAACTGATTAACTGTTTAAGGTAAGTTTCAAGCAGAAGTACCAAAATGTTCCTGCCTTAGTTTCTGTATAATCGTAAATTGAATCCCTTTGGTTTTTCAACTGTTGTTTGAGCAAAACAAGACGAGATGTCACATCTGCCTCTGGGAAACTACAATGGGCATTTTTACCTATTTTCTGAAATTCCATAGATCAATCAATTGATAATCTGATTACTAATTGTTATTTGCAGCCCTATGATGATGCATGTAATGCCAAGCATACACTGCACCTGAGAAATTGTTGACTACACATTTCATCTAAGCTCAGAACAGAATTTCTTTTTGAAAAGAATTTAGAAATCTGACGACGGCAAAATAAAAACACAAGGCTGAGGCAGGGAACGTCTTCACGGTCGATGTTGGCTGAAGCATTTTATCTCGTGCCAAATCTATTTTGCTCCCAAACTCTCTGCTGCAGATGAATTCTACGCCAGAGACTGATCTTCAAAGCCTCATTAGCCGGCCTACCGCTCGGCTCTTGAGAAGCTCCAAATAATGGGATTATCTCTGACAAAGTCTTAAGGGTTGCTTGGCCCTTTCTCCCACTTCACAAACACGGGCTCAAGTGTGTGCAGCTGTGTATGATACCCCTTCAGTATTTCTGTTTACTTTAATAATCACAGGGCACAATGGCTCCTAATGTACGTCTTTGTTTCTCTGCCAGCACCTACACAAATGTCTGAGCAACGGTGTTTGGAGGAAAAACACAGAATTCATTATGAGAAGACAAAAAACCCAAACATTAGATTACCATGAGAATACTGGAGGTCCTAATGGGCCTGAACACAGCAAACAATGATACAAGGGTTCCTTTAATTTAATTATTTACTTTTATTACCGCTCAAGATTCCATTAGCGCTTTCGAGATCATGTTAATTGGCAGCGTGTGCCAGTGGGTGCATAGATATCTGAAGGGTTTGTTGGCAGGTTTTTGTTTCGTCTTCAAAATTTGGCCAAATCTGTGAATTTCCAATTGGACTGCTCAATAAGATGTGGGTTTTAAGTCTTTGTGTCCATTCACATGAAAGATGGCCCATTAGACATTGGCAGCTAGCTGTTTGTTTTCATTAAGCCACATCAGAGAGATAATTTACCTAAATTATTCAGTTATTTTTTTTCTCTTTTTAAATAAGCTAATTATATGAATGTCATTATGTTAAGAATTATATTTTTGTCCAATTGGAAAGTGTGCCATTTTTTATTTTTTATCCTCAAACACTTTTACTTTAAAATAGTTGAGTACACCCTTTAAAGTTTTAGAGCATGAAAAGTACTCTTCATGTAGCTGAACATCTTCACACATATTGTCAAATGCACAGCTCTTGTATGCAACCTATTCTAAAATCCTGTTGTAGTTTCTGCATCCATATATTACTAATGGTTATGACAATGGACAAATCAGTCTAAACCTGATGATGAACACAATGTAGCTTCTGTGTGTATTTCCACAGAAACAGTTGTTCAAAAATACCAGTAACTTTTAAATAAGGTAAATCTTTATAGTTTGGCAAAGCTACATTTTTTAGTGTTTAAATAACTGTTTGTGCTGAAGTATTGAAACACTGGAATGGATCTGAATTTAGTCTTGTACATCTTTCACAGGGCCACACAGCAAATATTCTACTAATGATTAGTGCTACTATCTTATCAGTCACTGAGCTGATACAGCTCAAAGGGATATAATCAAATCTGTGAAGCCATAAGGCTGGAATGGAAGTGGGATTTTTCATGTCAAGTCTTTAGTGCTAAAGGGAATACTCGGTTTCACATTAATTGAATCTGGTGGCGTTTCCTTCAACAACCACATTCCACTGTCGAAGCCTGTGACTTGGATATAAGTCACATGCATGTACAAAGAATAATGAAATGAAAGAGGCACCAAGTGATTGGTAGTGCTGGAACCAGCTCCCAATGGAGATCAAATCTGGCCAGACTGTAACTGGCTTTAAAAAGAAGCTAAAAACTGCTCTATTCTCCAATGCCTTCATCTAATCTTTAATTTTTCACTTTATGTAATATTCTGTTTTTATACTGTTTTTATGATGCTTTTTGCTTCTATTTCTGTGCTTCTTTTATTTCTGTTAAACACACTGAATGACGTCTGTGTATGATAATGTGCTATACGGATAAATTTGCCTTGCTTTTGTTGACAGTGACTGTGACACATCTCCTACACCAGAGGGTGTAGTTACTGCTGTGGAATCAATGAACAAGGACTTTATCAAGTATGTAATTTATTTTACAGCTGGGCATCTGTTATCACTGCGTAATGATTAACTTTCATCTGGAACAAACCAAAAAATTCCACATGTACCTGATTAGACTTCTTTATTACGTCTCTTTAGATATACTGCACAGTGGTGATATTAAAGTCCTCTAAGAACTGAAAATAAAAATTAATAAATGCTTATAACTGAAACGGGCTGTTGGTTTAAAAAGGTTATCCCTGTCCTGATGACCCATAATATCATCGTGTTAAGCCGCTTTCACAAGATACACAGAATGTGTGCAGGTGAGACGGTGCGTCATGTCATTGTCTCCTCTGTGGTTACCACTGGAGCCACCTGACTGAAACAGATTGTTCTGTTGGATATCACACCTTGAGACAATTCATCAGCACACCCTTAATAATCCCACTCCGCGGGGCTTGCATAAGTAATGCTGCACATGCATATTCATAATTGTGCTGTTTCCTTTACAGGCCAGTTCATTCAAAGCTAACCGATGTGGCGAAACAACTAGCTTGCATCTGGCCCTATTCTTTCTCTCCTCTCGGTCCTTTGATATGGACGCCAGCTCTCTTTTTCTTCCTCCTCTTGTTCTGTTGTCATACCAGAAGATTATTTTTGGATGGGGAGAATGAGGCAGAGGACCCTGTGGCCCAGCCGCAGACACAGCTGGCAGTGCTGAGGTGGGTGCAGCTGGTTGGTGTCAGAGGTTCAAGTATTCACACTGGACAGAATTGGGTTGAGGTAAGAACTACAGTGGGAGAAGAAGGGGGGGGGGGTCGCTGACGTCACAGGAAGCTGCTGTTAGGGTACACCTGTCAGTTGTGCACAATACCACTGGGTTTGTGATGTCAGCTTCTCCTTCATATAAATGCTGCTATATTTCGCAAAATTTTACATTGTGCTGTTGTGAGAGTTGTATGACAAAAATGGAGCAGCTAGTGGTTTTGTAAAGCAATATTTATAGCATATGAAGAAGAACATCAAAATAACATGCTTAAACTATTATTCAAAGAGGTCTCGTATTATCTTAAATCCTGGATCCTGTACGTCTGGATCTATGACAGCTCAGCAATCTGACTGCAACAAAGAGGGACAGCTCTAAGAGAAACCTGGATATTACATTAATGTCTGACATTCAACACAATTTCTGAAAATGTTTATTGGTGATTTGTGTGAAGTTATTAAGTGATTGAAGCACTAGCGTGTTCAAACAGTCTTATGGGAGAAACCTCAATTGACCCTGACCAAAAACCCCCACCTCCATAACAACTGAGCTGTGCTGACTGAGACGTGATGTGGTTGAAAGCTCGAGAAAAAGCTCATAAGTAGACCTTGAGATCATTCACTCAGTCTAAACTACAATTATCCAAGATCAAGAATGAACTTTTACACTCTGCAAAAAAACATGTTTTCGCACTTAACCAAAGTGCTATCCAAAATTTATCATGCTTTTCAAAACCCGAGCGAATAGATCTGAAGCGATGTGCATGGTTCAACACCACAGTGGAAGCATATTTTTTTTTTTGTTTTTTTTTATGTGGGTGGCTGGTCCAGCTCAACTTACCTCATGTCAACCAGCAAAATGGATTTTTCCAGCAAGCGCTTTATTTGTTTGCTTTGCATGATAAATATTGGATGTCAGCTCTATTATAATTATCCTACATACATCAGTTCACAGACTAACCTGTAGATTATGGTGGCCGTGCACTTCTTGTCAAACTTCTTGACCAACCAATTAAGCTGTCGCTGATCCAGAGGTATGTTAGCTTCCTGCACGCAGGACAACTTCATTTTCTCCAATGCACAGCCACACGAGTGAATATCTGAATACTGCAGCTTAGTTAAGCGATTTTCTTTGTTACATTTACGCCATTAATTAATAGTGTATATTAGTAAATGACGTTATCAGTGCTGTGTGAGAGATTATCAGCCTGACCTTTACAGCCTTCCTGAAGGCAGCGGTGGAGACTTTCATGGTTCCCTCTTTATCCAAAGCCTGGAAGAAATCCATGATGCTCTCATTTCGCTGTTTGAAGAATTTCTATATATATATATATTAAAAAAAAATTTCAGATTTGAAAACATTTCAGTTCCTTTTTTCATAAAACTGTTGCTCAAGCATCTGTTGCACATAACAGACAAGTAGGGATTTCCTAAGAAGTCATACATTTAAAAAAATAAAAAAGGATAGAAGGCACAATTTACTTTTTTATAAGATGGTGAACATAAACATTCGATGTTTTGTTCATTTCCACCTTTCCAAGTTTCTCTCTCCTCCAGACCACTGACCTGAAAGACCTTGAGGGCAGCTAAGTTCCTGCTGACAGAGCTCCCGACCCTGTAGCGGACATCCATAGCCGGACGCCTCTGATGGGCCCCTTCCAGCAGCTCCACAAAGGCCTCACACACAAACACTGTCTGCTCTCACATATACACAGGCACGTTAGTAGCTTAGAAAAACACATATTTATACTACTCATATGCTGAGCTAATATTTGTTTTGCAGCACTTACAGAAATATCGATCCCCTCCAGTGCTGATTTTGAGTTTTTAACTGTTTGGAGCAGCGTCAGAGCTCCGACTTCTGTCATAGGGTTTTGGGAGAGCTGAACAAAACATACACACACACTCAAAACGTTACATTTAGCACAGGTGAATCTACAGTTTCTCGGAGTGCAAAAAGTTTCACGTCACCAGTGCTAATACAAGTGTTCACCTTGAGGACCCTGAGAGTGTCGTTGAGGGCCAGACCGTGGCAAAGCAGTGGCACATCCTCATCACGTATCCGGTTACAGCTGAGGTCCAGCAGCTCCAGCGTGCTGTTTTGTTTCAGTGCTTGACCCAGTGACTCTGCCTCAATGTGACTGAAACCGTTCCCCAACAGATGCAACTCCTTCAGAGTCGAGTTTACCTGAGGTAAGAGAAGTGTGAGTGACACACGGATTTGTTACGAAACACATCATTAAGTACACACCGAAGGTTTGTGTGTGAGTGTGTTGTGTTTGTCACCTTCAGCCCAGCGCACAAAGCTACCGCACCATTCATGCGAATGCAATTCCAGTTTAGATTTAGGACCTCAATACCGACATTTGTGGCTTAAAGAAAGGGGAAACAAATTTAAAAGGTCACAATATGTTTGACATTTTAACCCAAAAACTATATATTAAGTTTTTTTAAAGTCAAACTGATTCATTTTTGCTGAGAAATCAGTGTACACACCTACACCCACAGTCTATACATATATTTATATATGTGTGTGTGTGAGGGCTTAAATGGTTACCTTTTGACAGCTTTCATTATGTGGCAAAATGAAGGGAGCGAAGGGAAAATTCTGTGTATCAACATTCATAGGTTAAACAGTCAGACTATAGATAAGTAGGAACAAATTCCCTCTGTCAGTGCATGCAGGCTACACTGGAGTCTGGAGTTCTACTTTCAGCAACGCACCAAGAAAGTTGACAGTCCCAAAACAGTTGTACCCTCCTTTGAAAAATGTAAATAGTTAGAATAGTTTGTTTTCTTACAGAAAAAGTGAAAAGAATTCAGTTGGTCTTTCATGTGTAATATCTGTGTGTTGTTTGCATTAGTTCCACATTAATTAGGTCTTAAGTCTTTGTATATTCATTCAAAGGAATAAGTCTCTGCAATGACAGTCTCAGTAAAACCAGAACTCCTGTACCTAACATATGACCGAGGTGTTCTCCTCCTGTGGCATAAAACTTGTTGTGACTGAGGTCCAGTTCTTTGATCACATAGTCACCCTGTAAGATAAGACAGAAAATATTAATGCACATTTATATATGACAGGTGTTTGATTTATCATGTGAACGTGAGAAATGTGTAGGTGTTAAAATACTCATTCACCACATGGATCCAACATTCAGTTCTTTAGACTGACCTTTAAAGCATCTGCAAAGTATTTAGCAGCAGGATCGTCAAAATAATTTCCTTGGGGAATAAAGAGAAAAATAACTGAATTACTAGTTCAAAAAAGCTCACTTGCATTGTTAAACTCTACTCTCTATGCAAAGCTCTACAAAAAAAAAAATCTTGAGAGGTAAAAGACTTTGCTGAGCACCTGAGAGTTTGAGGGATTTGATGTAATAGTTGTCCGACAGCATTTTGGAGATGATGTCTGCTCCTTCAAGGTGCAGCTGGTTGTTGGAAAGATTCTGAAGTAAAGACATTAAGTCATTTTTGAGACAAAAAAACAAAACCAGTGTAATCTAGATGGACTCATTTTAAAAAAAAAAAAAAAGAAAAAAGATACCATTACTCTTGCAGATGAGCTCTGGTTTTGAGAGGATTATATCTTTACTCAACTTGTAAATAACAGACAGGTTTTTCAGAGCTGATGTGATACTTTTAGAACAGTTACCAGACTTTGAATGGTGATGTTTGTCTGAAGCATCTCCATCAGATAGCGTGTCCCCTGTGCTTTTAGTAGGCAGTCCTCCAGCTCAAGGTTGGTGATGTTTTTGTTCATCTAAAACACGAAAATAGTAAAAACCAAAATTACATTAAACGAATGACAGGAAATACTTAACATTTGAGAAGTAAATGTCAAATCCCATTTCTCTCTACATCTGTTTTTCTCGGTCAGTTATAAAATGTATGGAACATTTAGAAAATTAGAAACTAAATGAATCAACCTCCCCTTGCCTCAAGGCCAAACATATCCTTAGCTTATAAATACCACAGCCATCAATTTTGGTGATCATTGAACACATTTTTTCATTAAAGTGAGTATCTTGATTTCTAGATGAAAGGACTGAGGGGCCCCTACTTGCAGAGCTATGGCCAGAGCTTTGGCCCCCAAAGGTCCCACACTATAGTGGTTCAGGTTGAGGTTGGCTTCACTCAAGTGACGGAGGAAGGAGGGAATAGGAGCGGTCCCTATCCGCTGGCAGGCCTGCAGGTACACCTCTGCACAGGACAAACTCTGTCTCTTGTCTGTGGCATCTGAAAGGAAGTGGGACAAAACAGAAAAAAGGATATATAACAATAATTCCAACAACTGACCTGGATAAACAGCAGTGTAAGGATGGATGTAAAAATATCGTATTTACTGTTTACTGTCCACATATGAATTTTACATAACATTTGAGGTCTTGAACATTGGTGCTGGAGATTTTGCAGCAAGGCTAGAAAGAAATATTTATTAGCTTAAGACTTTTTAATACAATCTGGCATTTTTTAGGAAACTGAAATCACTGCTTTTTAAAATACTTTTCAAGACCTTCAGATGATACCCTGGAGAAGAGGTGAGGGGGCATCCATTATTACTGGACAACACGGTCATTTTAACTTACCCTCTGTTTCCAGATCAGTGTCGCACTCTTCACCACTGTCCTGCTCTGGGCCCTGGGTGTGTCTCTCCTGGTCCTCCGTCCCATCCTGACCTGACTGATCAGATGGCTGCTGCTCTTCCGCTTCTTCTCCTTCTCTGCGCTGGAGAACTGCACTGTCCTCCTCAAGCTGCTCCATCGCACTACAGGAACCCGAGACCTCCCTTCAACACTCCCGCAGGAGAGAGGTGAGTGTTGCCCTTGCTCAAGTCTTCTGTGGCAGTGTGAAATACTGTAGAAATACAGGTTGAACCAGGTTTTTCTTGACACACACTGAAGGACGAGCGTTACACTGAGGTTTCCGGTCGATTTCATGAAGGAGATAACCGTCAGAACAATTCCAACGGTCCAACGGGGGAAACTTTTAAATCCGCCCAAAATTAAAACTAATTTGAATTTGTGCTGAAAATTAATTTCTCCGTTTAACAGAAATGTAAAATTGCCGTTGTTGTTCAAGGTAAAGAAAGTCACGACCTACCTGAAAGAGTTTTTTCAATCCTGAAGTGACTGTTCAAAAAAAAAAAAAGACCGTTAATCGCTAAAAGCCAAAGGTGGTTGCTTGGCAGTGAAATCGTAGGTTGAAATCCGGTTGAATGTAGTCAACAAAAATAGCGATTAAAAAAAGAAAAAGGAAGTAGAGCTATACGGAAAGCGATCTGTTATGTTTTTCTTACATTACTTGCCCACGAATCTATCACTATGTTACACCATGATTTTGTGAAGACAAACTGATTGATCATAGTGCGGATCGTGCAGTTCACAAACATGTCCAGTAGATGGAGCCGTTGACCGTGAACAGTTTCATATGAACACTGTATCTACAATACAATACATACAAGTCAGTACATCTCAGCCGCCACCACGACAAACCTTTATGCTCTTTCTTTGTTCTGTCAGGTCTGTCAGAGGTCATTCAACTCTATTGTAAGTTATTTTTTGGCTTTTTATTTAGTCCATGCAAGCAAGTTTTCAGGAGCTGCCACATGTCTGAAGATCAATATATTGAGCAGGGTTTCATAAATTCACAAATATGACTGAATATGTTAATTAGACTATCAATGGGATCCAGCAAGAGTGTTTTTTCTCCATCCAAGTATGAAGGGTGAATGTGGGGAATAAAATTTAAAAAAGTTTTTTTTTTTTAAGACCGTGTCCCATATGGTGAATATTTCTTGCCGTCCAAAAGTAAATATCTGTCAGTGTAGTTAAAATGAGGATCTTGATTGTTACTCTTTCAGCAACAATTTGACCGGTGTTGTAATTTCAATACAATTACAATAATAATTCTTAAATAACAAAGACTAAAAGCAATGCTACAGTGTTCTTTAACATATTTTAGTAAGACCAAAAATTAAAGACATAAGGGGGTAAATGGAAGTAAAATTAAAATGAAGTTATAATTTCATAATGATCAGGAGAAACATTTAAGTAGGAAATAAAATGTTTAATAAAAAAATAAGATAAAAATAAACTCTAAAATGTATCCTGTCAAACATTTATTAGCTGTCTGTTCTGCATATGGGAAATATTTCTCCTGCTGAGTTCTGAACAAAGGGAGTCTGGGAGAAATAAAAGCATGAATGACCTTTTCTGAGTTTTGCAAATTAAAGAAAATCCCTGACTTTGGCAATGTGCCTCAGCTGTTAGAAAACATGTTTGCACAACTTTTATCATTTGGTTCTTCACCATGACTGATGAGAACAAATAAAATGACTGATTAATTTTACTTGAGAAAAAAGGCATATTCTTTCTTGTAGTTAGAAAATAAAATTTAATCTATTCAGGGTAACAGAGTCGTACATAGCAGATACAGGTCCAGAACAGACATTGAAATACTGCTCAGCTGAAAAGATTTCTGCTTGTTTTCACAGCTGTTTGACAGCGCAACATGACGGAGACAGACTGGAAAGACTGAAAAGACAAATCACATCAAGTGATTAACAAGCATTTCATATATGTTTATGTATACAAAGCAGTATAAAACAAGTACAATAATGGACAGACAACAAGTACAAAAAACAAGGGTGTAAACATTTTGTGTATATGTGCTTTTCATGACGCCAGCGTCACCACAAATCGGATCAACCGGTATCTGCCATCGTCAAGGCAGGGTATAGAAATCAACATTACAAAAACAAAAAAACTCTACTCAGTTTGGTGTACTTGTATTGAGTATTGTATCCTAAAAACTCTACACCTGTATATTTCGACTAGCATACAAAGGAAAACTGCAGGACACTAAGCCTTTGTGGGCTTCTGCACTGAAACAATGCCACACAGTTTACTCAGGGCTTTTGTAACAGAGCACCATATTGATATTAGTGTTTCCTCAGCGTAGTTTCCAGTCGTACTCTACGGTTTACATTGGTCCCTTTATGTAGAGATGGTTGAAGTAACAACTAGGCACAGCGCATTAAGTGTTGACAACAACTCTTAATGCAGAGATGAAACTGGGTACTTCCAGTCTTCCAATGGACAGAGCCAGCTCATGTAGCAGTACTGAGGATGCCCTACAACCTCAAGTCCTCGGGCAGAGTCTCCAAAAGTCTCCAGCTTGGAGCTCAAGTGCTTATTTAGAAATGTATTGCCAGTTTTGTTTTCATTTTTATGGCTGCCACGGTGGTGCTAGGTTGGGCTTCAGGGAATCTGTGTCCCTGGTTTCCTGGTTTCACTTGGTGTCAGTGGACAGCTGCTCCAGCAGGGGGTTGGCCTCGCTCTCAGGTGTTTTGACACTATCGGTTCTCACGATGCAGGTGGGCCGGTGGAGATTGAGCATCACCATTAGCTGCTGCCTCTCCAGACGGAGCTCCTCGATCTGGGCCTTGAGTTCCGAGTTCACCATCTCCAGACGCTCCGATTCCTGAACAGAGACGGTGAATTGTCAGACACTGAATTGTTAATCTTATGCCTGTCACTTTGTTTTTACCACTTCTGAATATTGACGATCACCATGGCTTTAAGATGTGCATGTGCAGTAATCCAGATTGTTTAAACCAGGCTTGAATTAGCCTGATCATGTTGGCTAGGAATTGGGTTGGATGGCTTGAACATAAATCAGCTGCTCAGGTTAACTTAAATCAGGCTACTCTTAACTGCTCTACTTCTGCTCATTAGTATACAATGCTGTGTCATGAACTCACCCTTTGAAGGAAGTCAGTCCGTTCCTTCTTTTTGTTTCGGCATCGTGCTGCTGCTACTTTGTTTTTCTCTCGTCTCCGTTTCCTCCTTTCTTCATCTTCATCCATCTGCAAACACAGAGCATCGTTAATATAAAGACATAAACATTATATGACTCTGTTTTATATGGAAGAAATCTGCCAATTACTATCCAAATGGCATGAACCTACAACCAACAATAGTTATCACATTGATGGAAAAACTATGTTGTTCAGGCTCTACAGTAGTTCTTGTTTCAAGCACTAGAGGGGGCAGGGTTGGTTTGTCATGTTCACATAACATATGCATACTTGCAATTTTAATCCAGCTATTTCCTATAACGTCCTATAACCAGCTCAGACCAATGCATCTACAACTATTGACAATATTTAACTTTTTAATAATAAGTTTAAATACATTTTCTTTCAGCAAATAAAAATGTTTATTAGCTGTCAGACATATAAATCTAATTCCTGTAAAAACAGTTTCTGAGCAGCACAGGCATAAAAAGTCATTTAAGTCATTATCTGCAGCTCTTTCTTATTCTTACAATCACTTAAGATTACAAACATAATGCCAAATGCCCTGCGAGTGATTTTTAAATGAGTCATTTGGTCCTTGATGGAGGGATCTGAAACATCCTCGCACTAATACACTCCCTGTTTCTGCCCTCTGACCTGCTATACAACTTTCACACACCCTACTTCTGCACTATTGCCCCTTTCTCCTCTTTTCTCTTCCTCCTCACCTCTGTCTTGATGGCGAGCGGCCTCTTCCCCAACCTCCCCAGGAAATGCAGTGGGGACAACATGGTGCCCAGCTGCCGGAAGTCAGCCAGCTTGAGTTGATCAGTGAGCGTGGTGGCCGAGATGCCCGCCAGCGGGCCCAGGCTGGGCAGGGAGCCCGCCGCCAGCGAAGGGTCAGGTATCTGTCCCGGCATCATGTCCGACACGGCCACCACCGCCGCTGTGGGGAAAGAGAGAGAGAGAGCGAGAGAGAGGAAGAGAGAGAAAAGAGGAAGAGTAGAAACAATTAGAACAAAAGAATCAAGGATAAAAAAGAATTCGCTGACTATGAAAATTCAATGCAACTTTTAGTGCGTTCACTGGAAAGCCAAGTTTACACATCTCTATTCTAGTTTTTATTGACCTCTAGCCTAAAATAACCAATTCACATTTCATTCTGCAAGATGTGGTAGAAAACAAGTATATGCACTGAAACACCTGGGTCCCATAAGTAAAAAAGAAAATCTATCTGGTCGTAACATGAGCCATGCAATTAAACCCGTCTTCAAGTATCATATTGCAGACATCTGACAGTTTCTTTTATCTTTATTATGATCTTAGTATTGGCATTCCTTCAAAAAAAAGAGATTAATTTACTGTCTTCGGTTCTTGTCATCAAACATCTTTCACGTTGGTGAAATACACGTTGCCATTTCCAAGAATGCATTCAAACGTTGACAGCTTTGACAGCTGTGTTATCTTCTTAGTCAGCAGCCGGTGAGAAAACAAACTTCACACCGTCGGGAGCGACACAGTCATCTCTGTATCTTCACATGCAAAGAGAACCCATGAACCCCTTCGGTCTGATCACACAAACCGAGGTCTATCTTCTACACTTAAGCTTCTGACCATTAAGCCAGTGGGGTTTCATCTTGAGTGTTCATTTCGGTTCTTGTAAAGAGGATTCAAAGGATATCAAAAGCATTTGTGTCCAAACAGAGCGGGTAACACTCATGCATTCCACCGCCACCCTCTTTCAACAATTTTGGGTAGTTTAGAGGGTTTGACCGCAGCACTTCTTAATGTAATCAGGGAGGAATGAGGGGCAGAGAGGAGAAAAGGGAGAACTTGTGCGGGCCTAAAGGAAGTGGCTGGAGAATTAAGACGTCTCTCTAATTACTGTAAGACCAAGAGTTGGAAAACTTCTGATGGCCAAATAAAAAACAAATGTTACAGATGGGAACAGTGTAACATGAACCGACTCTACCCTGCCCATCCCTGCAATCTCTGAGGAGAGGCAGAGTGAGAATAGAGAATTTTAAAGAAGTCTGACATGAAATTGTTTCTCTTTCCGTTCAGTAATTGTGTAGAAAAAATAAATAAAAATAAGTAAAATGAAAAAAGTCCAGTAGGTAAATGGGGAAGGTAAGGATGATAGAGGCAAACAATCAGCTGTCATTTCATATTTTCTGTTGAAGAAATGTTGCACTGTGTAGAGGCAGTATCACTGGATGGATCAAATCTGTTTTTGACAAAACCTCTGCATGACTGATACAACTGAACAACTGATACTTCAGTAACTTTGGCACAGAGACAGGAGCTAGGATTACCGGCCGGAGCCAAAGCTAGGAGGAGTTTTAAAAAGTTTGATGATATCAGTGTGACTTCTGCTTTAACAGCTTAATTCACATTTGCCTCCTGAGTATTTGGCCAAACCTGAACCTCTACAGGTTGGGCACAAACCGAACAAAGCCCCTCTCATATGGAACCAACAAAGACGTGTATTGTGAGGTGCTGTGAAAACAGCTGACTTTGCTGGTGGGTGACTAGCTGACAGGCCGAGCGTATTGTAAGTTATACCAAGTTTTTCTTTCTTAGCTACTTTTATTTTTTTTTTGCAGAGTTGAAAGATTTGCGCTATTACAAAAGCCACAGAGGAGGTAATGAAAAAAGCAGGGTTATGTAACTCTATTCTAATGTACTCCACCCTGCTTATGGGCTGGTCTCGGAGTGTTTTTACAGTTGGGCTGGGGTTTACAGTCGTGCATGACAGCGACCAAATCTCTCACTTATAGCAAGAAGTCACTTCTGACTGTCAGTAGTTTTGTTTCTCTGCTAACTGGTGTACCCTTAGAGATATACATGTCCCACACTGCTTAAATTTTTCCCTATACTGTATCATCTATATTATAATCCATTATTTTAACAACCAACAGGGATGAGTATTAAGTCCAAAGCAAAACAGTCAAGCAAATTAAGTTTAAAGCAGATGTACAACCACAAACAGTTGTTCTCACGGTTTGTTTGTTTTTTTTGCTTTGTTTTTGAGGAAGATTGTTACATGCACCATTTAACCTTCCTGTATTAATGAAACTAGAGATATTATAGTAGATCCAAAGGAAGATGCAGTGCAGTAGTCAAAAGTCTTTCAGTTAATATCCATACTACTCTTTAGCTGTTCTCTACCACCTTCAGTTTGCATGATTTATTCGCTCCAAGGACAAGTTGGTGTGTGGAGCCAGTGTCCAATGAGGCATTTTATTATTTAAATCCTGACTACCCTCCTCCCTCTCTCCCTCTTTCTCTCCCTCTCCTACCTCCCTCCCTCTCTCCCACTGTATGTATACTCCCATTTACACTGCACTTGGCAGCAGCCTGTTGTTTTTGCTGGAGAGGAAAAGAACAAGACAGCCCTGGTAAAAATCTCTCGCAGACAAAATTCCCTCTCTCTGCAACTCCCGAGAGGGGTGGAGGAATGGAAGGTGCCAAGGCCTTCTCATTCTGCAGAGAGGCTGTCTAAGAACAAGGCAAACCATATGGCAGCTGATCCAGGGGTGAATGAGAGCGAAGGCTGTTAAAAAAATAGCCAGACAATAGTATAAATTGTTGGACTGAAGTGACTGAACTGCTGCATTTACTATAAAGCCTTTGATAGAGCAGTGGCCTGTGTAAACTTGCAAAAATGTGTCTCCCTGCGTCCAAACATCTGTATGTTTTACTAAATCTATCCAGAAACCGGGCCAACAGGAGCAGGAGATCTCAACATGTGACTAAAGCGTGTGCCATGTTTTTTCTTATATTGCTCATTGCTGACCAATAACTGCACTGGAATTCAAAAGATGCAATCCAAACTAACCCCTGGGCCGAGAAAACAGCCACAGGAACTGAAGCGCCCATTAGGAATGACTGAGCGAATCGCTTTCAGAGCCAAAATGGAGTCCAATATCCAAGCTGGCCAGACACCCAGGACCGGTTTACAGACTCGGATTAGGCTCCATCCTGGACAAACAAGATTTTTCAATGGAAACTGAAGCTGAAAAAATAAGTTGGTTCAGGAATAATCTTATTTTATGTCTATTAGACTGGCTCATGCACAGTACATTGTAACTGAACCCTGCTCAGTCAGACATATTGCAAGGAAAGCCCCCATTCCTCACTATGGCTTGTTGAAACATGCAGCTGAGGCCAGACCTCGCCAGACACACACACACTCACTCACTCACAGGCACGCAGTAATACTCCACTGCACATAAACATATATAAACCTGATATTGGTCTGCATGACATCAGATCACATGAATCAAAAAACCACAGAGGTGGTTCTGCCAGCAGCCTCCGAAACAAAGCTGAAATGATGTGTGAAGCAAGATGCCTATCAATTATGAGACATAAAAGTGAGCTACACACCATTCCAGACAATTTATAGTCCTGTTGTAAACTGACATAACAGACTCTCGCCATGCCTCACTTTTGAATTAAGCTTGACTTTTAAGTTGAGTAAAAAGTTGGTTTTATATTTAATCTGTTCCGTTGCTTTCAACCTGCCACACAAGTGACTGAAAATCCCCCTTGCAAATTCGACACCCTGTCAAGCCTCGAGACATGAAACCCTGAAGAAGTCTCATCTCTACAACAGAGGGAAAGTTTGCTGATGCATGTGTCGCAGGGCGTAATTATACCCAAACGCATGAGTCAAAATGATTTTTACATTTTTCAAAACAGGGGTATTTTGCTCTTTTTTTTCTGTCAGCAGCAGCCTGCAGCGGAGGATTAGTGGTCAGCGTTTGATGATGCAACGCGGTTACTGTGCTTTTGCAGTCGAGCAGAAAAGCCAGTGCCACAGCTTTTAGGCGCACACTGGCCTCAAACAAAGACACCTACACAGCCCAGCAGCAGTGTGGGCACCGCAGCCTCTCAGGGCTAACTGAGAGGAGACGAGCTGAAGCCAAGGGCGGGGAGCAGAAATGTCATGTATTAGTTATGAAATATAGGACCGTACTCAACGCAGGTTCTGGCTTCATCCCAAAACCAATCTAACGGCATGTGAACTGTGGATAGCTGGAGGTGTTTGTGAAGAGAGTGTGTCAGGAGTGTGCATGTGAGGGTTCCTATATGTGAACGTGCAGGCAGTCAGCGTAGCCTATATATATATGCACAATCCGCTGGTTTCTTTGCTCACATACTGTATCTGTCCTCAGCTCGACCAAATGTGTCCATTTCCTGAGTCATTCCTGAGAGCAATTAGCTGTGCTGAGGAATTCAGCCCCTTACCAAACGCCAGCAGCACGACTGGAGGCCCTATTATTCTCAACCCCTATAGAGACGGTGAAGGAGAGGTATGGGGGGGGTTACAGGGGCATTTCAAAGGCTACTCATTATCTTTATATACTGTTGCTTTGTAAGAAGGAGACCATTCACAGCTAAAATTCTACCAGCGCAGTTGTTTTGGTGACTGAAAGCAGGAGTCAGAAGTATTTGCAGGCCAATTTATCTTTCCCTGAGACTTAAAAGTTACATTTTTGTGCTGCCAGACTGTTCAACTTTAAATCACAGGATCATGGCATTACGGGAAAGACATGCACACTTTCCAAGATGCTATTTGACCACTTTTTGTCAGTGTACTTTATTTAAGTCTAATTTTGGACTAATAAGGCATTGCGCAGCCCACACACCAGCATCTTGCAAAACTCTTGCAAATAGCTTCTACAGCTCTAACTCTACATGAGCACTGAAAATGAACAATGAGCATGGAGGCTCGGGCCAAGGCACACTCTCCCAATCTCTGGCCAAGGTCTCAGCGATCATCATTACCGTCTGCGTTCAGTCAGGCTGTGTGTTGAGTTACAGCTTTTCGCAATTCTCAGAGGAAACCAGGGAAGTTGGCACCGACTTTCCTTGAGGACGGGACAGTCCAAATATACAGTATCAACATTCCTCCAACCTCTCATTATATTTTCATTGGAGGGACAAGACAGGACACAGGGAGGGGAAGAGAGGAGACACCATAATAATGGCTGTTGTTATGATCATGCTGCGGTCATCTCTGGCCATTAAACTCAAGGGTGATCGTGTGTGGGAGTGGAAATGATTATCACAACAGAAAATGGGATTTCTTTTCATTTCAGCTTTCATTTCTCTTTTGGCCGTTCTTATGAGCTCAACAGCTCCCATAGACAGAAGGGACCTTTTTGAAATTCCTCTTGTGAAGAAAGCAAAACTTTTCCAAAGCAATTCAACACAATTATGAATATTTAACCTTGCAATATTGTCAACGGTGATGATCGAGCTTTATTTCTCCTCACAATTAGTCTGGATGTGTCGGCATTGAGCAAAGCTGGACTGCACTGCAGTGCATGCTGAGGTTATCTTTTGTTCATAATGAAATTACACAAGAGAGCAGGAAGTTTAACGATTGCATTTTATTGTAGACTTCAGCCTAAGAATGAGAAATTTTTCAGGCAAATCCAAACACGAAGCACCTGCAGATATGCACAAAGCATGAGGACTGTGGCTGCCTTCATGCAAACATTACTATGTGATCATTGGCTGGATTCCCGCTTGGCTTGCCTCATGCCATTCAGACAGTCACACATCTATATTCCCGGTCTGGGTGGTCCTGGTTGAATTATTATAATGTTACTATTTTTCTCCACATTGTAAGTCAGGATTAGACTTTGCAGGGCACAGAGCTTTGGCTTGTCTCAGACATGGATTAAATGAATCAAAATGCAAAGTGCAGACGAAGGCTATTTCAAATGTATGGAGTTCACGTCGATGACAAATCCAAGGCACGTTAGTGTAATGTGCAATCCCTGACAATAAGATATTAGTCAACCAAGCACAGAAAATTAGATTGAATGCCCCCCTGCTGAAGCAATCACCATTATTATGTAACATGTGGTTGTCACTTAAATGCTGTTTCATACTTTGTACTCTGATATTTCCTCATCTGCCCGACGTCAAGCAGACGCTTGCTCTGATCAAACAAGCCCCAGTGTCTACACTGTACAATGTGTTCAATCGTTCTGTTGTTCTCAGAGGCTTTCAGCTAAAGGTCAATGTTTAGGTCAACATTTAGTGACAATACTGTTTTTTGTGCAAACAGAGACAACTGGCTTCAGGTCCAAAAGAAATCTGGAAAACACTAACTATGTATAGGCCTTTTTAAAAATGAGCTTTTACTGTGCTCACAGGCTGTAATGGCTCTTCTCTCAGTTACACCTTTGGACATTTGGGTGTTTGCTTCCACAGTGTAGATCTAGTCTGTCTTGACACACTGTTTTTACAAACCATGTGGAAAGGCTTATGGAGAATACAATGTGATACTGATAATGTGATACCCACAGCAGTGAATAGCTGCTCCCCCAGCATTAGTATTAGTATCATTGAGCCTGGCTGTTGCATAGTTGGCTTGCTCGCCTGCAATGCGTCTGCTGTCTATTCAGTGTAGTGGGGTGCAGCTTGGCAATTTCAGCTCTCCGGAGACGCACTGGAAGGCATTTCTACTTAAAATAAACCCTGTGCGCCCACGTCCAGCCTCACAGCCCTGTCGGCCCTGCACTGCTTGTCGGCTCGCCAGCCCTTCCCCATTAATCCACTGCAGCGTTCCATTTATGCGGAAACCATCCTACGGATGTGCCCGGGCAGGCGCTGGGGCATTTAAACCCTCTGCAACACACGCTTGTTCACTTAGACACACGCAAACACAGATCAAGACACAAAGGAAACGCATATATAAAGAAACACACAAATAGTTTCCCCTGTGTGGCATGTAGCTGTACGAGCGAGCACTGCACCAGCTGAAGAGCATGCACTCGCTATATAGGAAAACACTGAACCTGTGAACTTGCAAGTCACAAACCCACACACATGCACATAATCCACCGATGCCAGTCATATTTCCCATTCCATGATTGGCCTTTAACCTTCAGGCCAACAAGGGCAGATAACTGGAACTATCTCTGGCCTAGATAGAGTTACTGTTACACAGTAAAGTGTAAATCTCTTAAAAGACCCTGATGTGGACAAGAGGATGATATTTACTGGTTCATCACAACAGCACAGCTAAAACAAACTACTGCTGTGACGGTGAAGAAGTGTACTGTACTGGTGTCTGTTTATCTGGTAGTATGCAAATTCACATGGGAGGGCCTTCTCTCTCTCTTTCTCTCTCTCTCTCCCACATGCACACAAAAACAAAGAGGTTCCTTAATCCAGTATCTATAAAAATACAGTTAAACATACTGAGCATGAGCACTATCATGGGCCAAAGGAAAGACTACAGATATAACCCAATCAGAGTGCACATTCTTGCAGCACTAACATGCTGCCAAATAAACTTCCCACTTCATTTACATCGCTTATGTTTCAAGATGAACTGGATATGCCAAGAAAAGATTTTTTTTTTAGTGCAGCAGGAGGTGACACTCCAGTGTCCCTGATTACTAAATTAAAAAACTGTTTTAAATGCACAATACTTACTCAGAGAAAACTTGTCAGTCGTCTTCTGTCAATGATGCAACTGTGTTTGGACGCTGTAATAAATTAATAAGATCATTCTTATTATTCACAGTAGAAGTATTATTATCGTTGTTAGAGTTGAAACATTAGTTTATTGATTGATTCACAGAAAATGATCCAAAAAACTGTTTTGATAGTTTATTAATTTATTAATTATCAAGCAGAAGTACCAAACATTCACTGGTTCCTGTTTCTCAAGTATAAGTTTTTTATGCTTTTATTTATTTATTTATTTTACTATTTAAAAACATCATCTTGAGTTCTGGCAAACTGACGGGCAATTTGTAGTTTATAGACTGAACAATTTATCGATTAATCTAAAAATAATCTTTAGCAGCAGCCCAAATCCTTACCCATATTAAATCATTTCATCTTTTATCAGTCATTTTTGCAAATCTGCTATTTTTAGCTTGTTATCCGTCCTGCAGTTACACGCCAAGTGTTGGCTTTCAAGTTGAGATTTAGACTGAGGTGGATGATGTTGATGAACAGGCCGATTATAATGACTCAATGGATCCGGACAAATATCATCGTTGTACATCTGTAACTAAGTTTAATTCACATGTTTCTTCCGTGTGAAATTATTCCGAAGCTCGCGGACTCTGTGTACTCCGGTGCACCAAAACCCCAGACTGACGTTAGCATATAGGAAGCAGTTACTTTAAAACCCCACAATGTGTGGCGAGTATAGCGTTACATAACCGTCTCCACAGGGCTAACCGACACTTCTCCTGTTTAGCAACACCGACGTGAAGAATCCCGAGATGAAAATACCTCCAGTCCGACTCGGGCTGGTGAGTAACTCAGCTAACGGCTCTGTAAATAACAAGCCGGGAGGCGACAGTTGCTACAACAGTTGCAACAACAATGTACTTAACGATTATGTGGCAGCAACAAATTGACTTCTGCGGTAAGAGCACGGAAAACTTTAAAACTAATTAAAAAAAAAAAAAACCTCAGACGCTTTTAACAGGCATGAAGTGAAGATACATGCTTCGTATATTGATGTTAACCGAAACCAGTGCCGCAATAAAACTCACGTAACAACCTAACGCGCGTGGAGTCTCTACAACGTGGTGAGAAAAGTATTAAAAAATATATAAATATGTAAAGCCTGTGCCGACATTAAGCTAACAACTAGCACACAAACAAAACAATGGCACCACTCAAGCTCGATGGTTCACACTCACACTTACCTGTTGTGCGTCCAAAAAGCCGCAGTAGTAATAATAATGGCACGATGCGGGAGTCAGGAGTCGGATGTCGGTTTAGGGGACTAGCTGAAGTCGTTGCATCAGCCCCGTTTAAGTACCGATCTTGTCTGTGAGGGCTGGGGAATGCGGAACTGCTGTCCCAGACGTAAGCATGGATGAAAATAATGTAAGAGGAGGTGCTGAAGACACAGAGGTTTGTTTGCTCCACCCCTAGCAACCAAAAAAAAAAAAACAACATACACAGACTGGAGGAGAGGAAAGTTTCGGCTGAGGGACAGACAGACACACAGAGAGACAGACCGACATGGGGAAACACACGCCTACAGACATAAACGAGTCAGTAAATAAAGTGATGGCTATAAACACAGACACACTCTAGTCTGTATGTGCTGAAGGTGGAGGTGAGGGAATTGAACTCTTAGTTATCAGTCCAGTTGGTGACTCTTTTTTTTAATAACTTTTGATACAGTGCTGTTGTAGTGGTGGTGAATATCAGGTCTGACAAAAGCATTAATGACAGCAGGTGCGGGGAAATTGAATATTTTAATGTGGCACTGCTCCCAATCTTTTTGGCTTGAGGCCCCTTAAATAAATCTCTACTTGTGACCCCTCCTCACGAGTTGTGGCTTTAGTTTGGACATGAGAGTTTTCACCCTGTTTCATCTGAAGGCTTTTTAGAGGTTTGAAGAGGTGAGGGTGTCAGGTATTTCACAACACGTTAGAAAAATTAAAGAAAAGTCATTTTGTGATTTTATATCTATTCTAACTTTATTTATCTGATGACTTCTCAGATCTATCTTTGGTCCCGACCCGCAGATTGCAAACCACTTGTGTTTAGGATTCACACTGGGATATTTTACTCTGCAGCACAAGCTATTATTTGTTGTCTTTGTCAGAGTTAAAATAATTTGAAATCCCTCGGATCAGACCACTTGTGATTATTTAAGTACAAGGAAGGATGTGGTTTAGTGCCTGATTGCTTTCAGAAGATGATACACATTTTCACAACATGTTAAATAACTGTAAAATCCAAGAATAAGCAAATGATCCATTTCACTAAAGTCTGATTAAGTATGACAGTAGTCTTAGATTGTTCCTCTCATATTCAACCACTGCATGTTCCTTTTTTCCAAACAGAGATAAGTCATCAGTTCCTGTTTTTCTTAAGGAAAAAAGTGGATTTTAAAACCACACTATTCCAACTATTATTATTACTTTTAAGACCCAATTTAAATACATTTATTTTGCTTTGCTTTTCATCCTGTAGCCTACCCCATTGTCATTTGTCCCTTAAAGATGTTTTTTGCACAGATTCATCCCAGCTGTTACACATGTTTAAAGGAGACAACCAGCATCATTTTTCTGAGACAGCTGAAATCTTATTATTTCAGCCCGTAGAGGACCTTTGATGCAGTAAATCTTGCAGCATATTCACACATGTGGCTTAGGCTGCAATAAAAACCCTGTTTCATTTTCTTCTAACTCACCTTAATTAAGATGTCTCTTGATTCATAAAACAGAAAAACTACAACACATGTGCACAAAATCATGCCTTAAGTATTTCAGATGGTGGTTCCAGAAAGTTCCAGAAAAACTCTGTCCTCGTTCTTCCTGCTGCTTCCCTCTAGTGTGGATGGATCTTACTACATCCCACCGGACTGCTCCAAGAAAACTAGAACCTCTCTGTTCACAGCACCTTATAGGCACATGCAGCGATACTCGTAAAAGACTGAAAACAGTCCCTGGAATACAATGCTGAGTTGTGTTTTGCGCTTAAAATTTGTTGTAATGTTTAGGGCTCCGCATGGTCAGAATGCATTGTTTATGATATAGTGATATAAATGGTGTAAAAGTTTACACTAACTGTTTGATTTTTGCAGATTTTGGGGTGTTATCCCCAATTTGCAATAAAATTGTGAGTTTTAGCATCATTTTGATCAACTTATGCAAAAGCAGCCCATTCTCCTTTGTCCCTTTTACTATATGTTATCATTACTTTATCTGAAGCAGTTTGGTTTTACACAATGCCATCTCAACTGTTCCACCTAGATCAAGCAGCTGAGTTATTAAAGGCTCACCAAAATACCCCACTGTGTTCCTTTTTTTAGATCCTAATTTTGTTCTGCTGTGATTTATGACTCGCATAAGAGGGGAGGTCGGGGAGGGGAAGGGGGCTAGTGCGTCACGGTCACTCTTAACATAGATGACAAATTTTAGGGGAGACAGAATAAAGCAGAACTGAACCAACAAGCAGACAGATTTCATAAAACTGGGGGGTGCTGGACGTCCGCGATTAAGACAAGACAGAGGTTTCCCCCACTGCAGGTATAGACTTTCAGCTGATTTGCTCTGTGCCTTGCAGGAAGGCAGCCGGAGATGTCACTCAGTACAAACACACACATGGTGCAGGCCCATTTGGCACTTTAAGCCTTTAAGAGGGAATTGTCCCTGCCAAGAACAATAAGCTACAATAATGACACCAATACCAGTCTGGATATGCAGACCAAGTATAAAAGCATGTTAATTTGTTCTACAAAAAGTTGCATTTTAACATTAGAGAAACAAGTTGTGAGCGTGTAAGGATACACAAAGATAACTAGAAACATTGCTGTTATGGAAAATCAGGGTCTGATTCAGGATGTGGCGAAGACAAAGTGCTTAAAGCTTGTAGTTAGTTTGCTCTGTTTGGAAGTTCAGAGTCACATCTCAACATATATATATCAAGTTTGTTTTGGTTTATTCCAGTCCTGCAGAAAGTCTTTGCATTAAAACTTAATCTTGTGTTTCCAACAGCTGCCCAAATGATGAATGGAGATGGAGAGCAGTTTGTGGTTTTGCATCTTTTCCAAACTCATGCACAGTTCTTGGTGTGTGGGCGTCGGATGTCAAGGTAATAACAATGTAACTGTTTTTTGGGTTTTTTTGGGTTTTTTGGCTTTTGCACAAGAAATCACTCTGTTTTTACATTATGTCTTCTTAGTAACTTGTTTTAGAAACATTTAAACATGTTTCTGAGAACATTTGATGCTACAATATCATCTTTACATCCCTGGCTAAATAAGATATAAACAAATCATGTTTTCTCTTCTTCTTCAAAGGATCAATCTGATATAAACCTGCTGATTTTTAACTTAAAATGTTTTGTCACAGTATTATCCAACAGCACATCTTTGGGAAATACCCATTGAACCAGACACAATCCTGACTCATCACCCACCACACGGCAGACTTTATAGACAAACTTTATTTTTACCAACGCTCCACTTAATAGGCTTCCTTCCTTCCTTTTTTTTGCTCTTTCCAGATAAGCTCAGACAGTTGTAGATCCCGTCAAAATAAATGTAGTAACACGTAAAGAGTCAGGTTATTTACAACTTGTATGATAGGTGCCCTGCATTTTGCCATTGTGGGAATTAGATTTGGAAATGGTGTATGACTGCAGAATGACACTTTTTTATGACTACAACAGTTTTGGAGTAAATGGAAATTCTTATTTTTGTCATAATTTATTCAGCAAACGTTAAACAATGACATTCTTTGAGACTTATGTGTGCAGAGAGTGAATACATGCATAAACACCACCAACACTCTAAAATATTAACATACATAAAATACTGTAGATGATTGGTGCGATCGGGCTCTCAACTGAAACATTTTTTACTATGAAATATTCTCCTTCCCAGTCATTTACATGACAGATGTACAGTACAAGCCCTCTCTAATGGATTGAGGCTGAGGCAGACTCCCAATCACTTAGTGCACCACTTGCTATGGCTGACTTTAAACCCTCCTCCTCTTCATCTCCATCTCCCTCTCACAACAACAGGCTCTCAGCTAACACGCCTGCCATACCCCTAACCCCCATTTCCATTTGAGACATGTTCATTTCATGGTAAGATGTAATGGAAAAAACAGGAGAGTAATTTCAAAATAAAGCACCATATCAGCACAAGATCTGTTTTTTTCCTACTTTATCACTGGAGGTGCCATCTCCAGTTGGAACCTGACAATATTGTTCCTGTATATATCAGCACCATTTTTGGTATTGCTACAAGGTTGTTCTCTCATGTGGTGACCCAGCCTTCCCAAACCCGTATGACATTGATTTATCCATGTAAATATAGCACTTCCTTGGGAATATCACAGCCAGCAGGAAACAGAGCGGTCAGGAGGTGTATGAGGATGAGATAACAGAGGTGGAAACAGTGAGCAAACAACAAATAACAGAAGAATAGAGATCTGTAACCAGGGAATGTGAAACATATTACAGGATGCTGATGCTGCTTGGAACCAACCTGAAACATTACTGCAGTGAGCAGAGAGACCGCCCTTCAAACTTCTTCATGTTTTGCATTTTATTTATTAACCCAAAATTCACATTACTTCAAGGTGACAAACAGCTCCATAAGCTTCATAAATACAGACTGTCAGTGCTCAAGTATAAGCAAAACTTAAAAAAAAAATAAAACAAAAAGAATGGAGGCTTAGACTAAGCTCTAAAAAATGGAAACAAGTGTAGAGTGTACTTAAGTCATCATTTAAGTGGCCTGTTTTCTAATTCCAAAAACAGTTCACACCAAATTAAAAACAAGCTCAACGCACCAAGTGTAAACTGTAACTATAGGCCTCTTTCACTGAGGACAGTCTGAGGTCTCACAGTAGGAAAAGGACAGGTGTAAATATTAACGTGGATGAAGGCTGAATTCAGTTGATCCGCCTCAGTCTAAATGTTACTCCACACACTCACACAGGTGTTTTCTGACAGTCTGGCTGATTAGCCTTCTGCTGAGTTTCAGGTTATGCTTACTTATCATGGCTCTTATGTAAGGTCCCCAAACTTAATGAAATAATAATAATCAAGATAAAGGTGAAACAGGTGCGGCCAGTATAATAGGGAGAGTGGGGGAGCTGTCAATCAAGCAGTCTGACCCTGCCCACATGAGAAGAGCCTTAATCAGCTAAGTGATTGAAAACACCTGTGTGTGGAACATGGATGTGCTGGTCTTAAAGTACTATATATACTGTAGTTACTTGTAACTTTCACTACATTTAATTTCATCACTAGTCACTTTGCAAGTTACGAATTTAAATGCAAAAGATCAGTTGATAAAATCCAGTAGATTTACTACCCAAAAGAAAACAAAATAAAGATCCAACAATATAAATATGATAGAGTAATGATAGGCTATAACACTGATAGCTGTCTACTGAGTACTTTTACTCTTTATATACCACTTCATTTATTTGGCAGCTACTTTAGTTATTTTAGTTACTATAGTTACTTTTCCATTTAATGGAAAAGTGTAGCCCTTAAAAAAACATAGTCTGTCAGACAGATTGGAATAAGATGATTTTAAGAGTTTCAAGTTAACTGAGAGGAAATAAAAGGGGAAACTGGATGTTAAGTGATTAAACAATCCAAATGTGTTGTTGATTAGCTTCCCATTGGCCAGCTACAACACTGAAATATTGCTTACACATCATGATACATCATAGACGTACATAATATATCAGTAATGATAATCAAACAATAATAAATTACACAATAATCTAACACTGACATTGGTCATTCTGCTATATATACTGCAGTATATTTCATTTATTGTCCTATCACCTGTATTTTCACTTGAATAAAATTTTGAATGTGGTACTTTGTGGTACTTTACTTAAACTTAACTTAAACTACTTTGAAATGAATAAATACTTCCTCATGCAGCAGAGTAACAGCAGGCAATGGTCTCAGTCAATGGTTGAAATAAAAACTCCTTCCCCTCAGTTCACATCTCAGACAGTGGGACTGTGGCTTGATGGTTGGTTGTGAAAAGCTCTCGGTATGTGTTATTTTGCAACTCTGAAACAGGCTACGGAAGTGAGAAGCATCACACTGTTGGACACAGAATCTGACAGAACAAGTGGAGTGGACAGAGAGTGAGTCAGAACACATCAGAGCTGTTGACAGGCCTATCCATCATCACTCTAAAATAGCCAGGCACCAAGACATCTCGCACACAAACGGCTGTTAAAAACAGCAGTGAGGGTACCACAGAAGTACTCAGGGCCCAAACATGGGGAGGGCCCTCAAAAGGTTTAAATTCAATGTTCATTTTTATCTGCAATTTCGAAATTTGAGAATGGTTTGATGTTGGTTTATAGTTAGTTTGAAAGCGACAGAGTGGCCTCATGTTACTTAGGATATCAGACAAACTGAGTTTATGCAGAGATTTGTCACACAAACACCAAGTAATCTGTTTATAGTGTTGTTCAGTGTTAATATGCTTATAATGTACAATGTTTCTCATGTAATAACTTGAAATGTGACCAGTTCAACCTTCAGCAATATCAGAGAAGATTAATAACTTAGACTGAGTCACTATTTAACACTATTGTCTGTATTAAGACAAGTCAATCAGTAAGATAGGAGTGGGAGCAGTAATCTTGTGTTTTAAGTTATAAAGCTGGGGCTTTGTGGACTATCTGCATTGTGCCTTTAAGTTTCTAATGTTTTATCATGCTTCTTCTACAGTGCAACAGACTGAGTTAAGCCCTTGTTGTAAACTTATTAAACTTAATTCTGTAAAGAAAATGTGATTCTAGTGAGGACTTAGTGAGTTAAAACAGTATTACATTTAACCTATGGAGCCATGTAAAATGGCTTTATAAATTTGTTTTATGCTAAGGGTTTAATGAAGACCGAAGCTACTGTGCTCTGAAACATACACACAGTAATTACAGCATGTTGAGAGAAAGAGGGTTGAGATTTCACACTGTGCACTTTCTTAAACACTTAATTACTGATGACCCTAATAACCACTACAGATGTGTTTACTTGCTGGATCAGTTATTTGTAAAAGCGTGACAATGGATATATTAAAAGGGGAAGGGGCCCACTGAGACTGCATATGTTGGCTACAGGGCCTAGATTTTTGTGCTACACCACTGAGTGAATGAAGAGAGGCTATTGTTTTGGTGCTGTCTCCTGTCCACTCTGTAGCTCCCCCTATTGATGACAAGAAAGAAGGCACATGTCTCAGAGCTATAGTCAGGCATGGAGACATATTGTGTGTTGTAAAACGTCTAACAAAAGGTTTTTGTCATACGTAAATGAACATGTAATCCCTCGGCTTGATGTGGTTACATTAAATGCAATCACTGATGTGGTATTGCTACCTTGAAGCACTGTTTGCTCATTCAAGACCGATGGCAAACAGGCTGTGGGCATTAGATACCCTGTTTGTTCCGAGAAAGGCTCTGGCACTGTTAAATTACTTTTTATACCAATTATCGTCATGCACGTGATGAGAAAGTTTCGCCTGTTCATGCTCAACAACACTCCGCAACAACCGCTCGGTCCTTCTCGACTTTTTCCGGTAACACGCTGCACTCCAGCTCCGAAATATGACACCCGTTACTATGGAAACAAAACAACTGCAATTACCCAAACATGGTCAAAGGAAGTAATACGATACGGCAATGGCAATCGCGTGCTGACGTCACGCATAGCACGCACTGTGCTGCTGTGGAATCGGATTCCCTTGACCGTGACAATAGTGGAGCTGAGAGCGAGCTATGAATAAATAATTAACCTGCTGTTTCTGCTGCTCCCACTCATTTTAAACACGATTCAGTCCCCAGTGGTTGTACTTTATGTAACGCTCGATCCAAATATGGAATACACTGACATCTGCATGAACTGATACAGGGCTGAAAATATAAATATGACGTTCTTGACCCTCTTCTTGACTATTTTTTAATAAGTTTTCTAAAGCATATCACATAGCTAATCTTTATCAGCAGGTGCAGACTGAACAGTAAATGTTCAGATTTTAATTTCTTTAGCTGTTCTCGTCCCACGTTGGCCTAAAATCTGAGGTTCAAAGTTCATTCTCGACCTTGTAAATATCGAACGAGAAAACATCTCACCACAAGGTCCATTTAGTAAATCTTCATCACCAAATGAAGAGACACGTTGAGACACAGTAAGCATGAAAGGATGAGAAAAAAAGGAACTCTCACTACAAGGTCCATTTAGTAGCTCCTCTGGAGCTTTTGATCATATCTAATGGTGTTTTTTGGAAGATGTAGTTTGCTCAGTTGATATGGAATTGTAATGAAGTTTACTCCTCGTCCTAAAAGCTGAGGTTCAGTGTTCATTCTCGACCTTGTAAATAGCAGGCAAGGAATCATCTAACCATGGCGTCTATTCGTCTATATAGTAGTAAGCTCATGTACTATGATTGAAAGCACTACAACAGTTCCTGGTGGACCTTATGAACTCTGTAGTTAGACTATTTTTTTTCAAATTAATATTCCTGACTGAATACCAACAGCAACAAAATGTTTGCAGTTGTCTTATTTTATTTCCAGCATTATATCATTTTTTGCATCTGATCATTTGTAATAAGTAAAAAAATAAACTATGTCATAAAATACATCTTGATAAAATACATGACATAATATTTTTTCATGGAAAACTTGAAAGGAAATGTCAAGTCAGGGGACACCTTACAGCAAGATGTTACACCTATACGCTACACATTAGTAACCCTTCTTTTTTTCACTTGTTACAACACAACTTTGTCAACAGTATTACAAACACAGTAGGCTATTGAGCATGACCTAACTTTACATAAATCACATTTAGGGATTTTAAAAACACATGATACCACCAATCCTTCTTGGATTACAGATGACTTGTATTTGCATGCATTTCTGACACCAGCACGAAGTCTCATCTCAGAGAACTGCACCAGCAATATGGAAGAAATCGACCCTGTTACAGTCACAGAACACATGTTGTCTACAGAACCTTTGATGTTTAGGTTTACACAACATCAAAACTCACACTATAAAAGATTACTTGAGAAAGATCGTAGCTTGCTGGCTGGTTAGAATACAATGACAGTATCGTTGCATAACTTGTTTGCATTCACAAGGCCAGAAGTGTTGGAGAGTTAAGACTATCTTTCATTAACTCAGACGCAGTAAGGCTGCCTTTGAGGCTCTCGCAGCCCTCAGCCAAGGAATCAATCTCAGAGTAATTAAAGGAAAACACTGTGCGGTAATTGCTACAAGTGGGACTGGAAGACATGACTGGTGTGCTCAAAGATTCAAGGTCATTCGCCACAGACTTGTACAGGGTTTCCCAATCTGAGAGGCAGAAGGGGCCGCTCAGGTCTATGTCAGGGACGGATACAGCCGTCTCAGAAGTCACTGCCATCTCCAGGCTGGGCACCAAGTCATCCAGGTCATCTCCCTTTAAGTCCTCCAGAGCTTCCTCTTCTGCACTTGAACACAGGAGGATGTTGGAGTTCCCTAAAATGGCTGCATCAGGAATGCAAGGGACCTCGTCCATGTCTTGACCAATAGGGGCTTCTCCAACTGCTGTGTTGTTCTCTGGTGTTTTTCCATTCTCTAAGATGGACAGCAACTGTGGGGAGGCCGGGGGATCCTGCAGCATTGTGTTATCATCATCTTCATTAACCACCTCCTCCTCCTCCTCCTCTTCCTCATCATCATCATCATCATCATCATTTACAGGGAGTTTGCATGATGGTTTGTGGGAGGCTAAGACTTGCTCCAGTCTCTCCTTCTCCTTCAGCAGGTCAGCTATCTCTGTCTGGAGGGCAGACTTCTCCTCTTCAAGCTTGTCAGTTTCCTGAGGTGAGGAGGGACAAAATCAGAAAAGGACTCTGCATGAGGGAAGCATGAAAACAACGGTGTCCTATGGTGCTCGGCAGTCTTCCCTGCTGTGCTGCTGTGATCTTTAATGACTAGTGACATGTCATACAGCTGTAAATGCCTTCAGCTTTGGAAGAGTGCATGTGCTGTGTGAATGCTCTCTATATGATTTCATCAAACAGGATACTTACAGCTTGTAGAGTGTCTATCAGCTCCCTCCGTCTGTTACGACACTTTGCTGCAGCAATTTTGTTCCTCTCCCTCCTGATCCTCCTCCTTTCCTCCTCCTCTTTGGAAGGCTAAAGTCAATCAGAAATAACCAATTTAAATGCGTTTCCTGCTAAGTCTTCCCATATCAGCTGTTGGCTTTTCAAAACCATTTCACATGCCAAAAGCAAAAAAAAAAAAAAAAAACCCCAAAAAACAAAAAACCGTTGCAGTGTATGCTGGGAATACTGATCTACTCGGTGCAGACTCTCTTTCAGTTGAGGCGTTAAAATGCTGCACCACTGGCACGGTCAAGCCAGCCACGTGAACGCGCATTTTTATGCAACTTCCCATCCCATTCATAAACGGTGCGGTGCTTCATACTCCAGCAGTAATTAGGACTCGCTGCACCAATTAGACATAATCCAACCACCTTATGTGCTACTCCCTGCTGTCATTTAGCCTATTTACACGTTCATTTTCACTTCAACTGCAAAAACAGTTGCATCCTTTTTCATGTCCTTTTTTTTTTTTTTTTTTTTTAAATATCGCGATACCTCAGTTTTCATATTAACCTCTCTAAATGTAATGGGGAGGAATAGGGAAGGATATTACTGAAGATCAATACTTGATTGATTGATTGATTGATTGATTGATTGATTGATTGATTGATTGATTGATTGATTGATTGATTGATTGATTGATTGATTGATTGATTGATTGATTGATTGATTGATTGATTGGCTGGCTACCTTCGTCCTCCCCACCCTGTTTCCTTGCGTACCTGCTCTCTCTGCCCTTTCCTGCTGGAGAGCTTCGCCTTGTTTGCACCTGCCGGGGAAGACAGCTGCGTCGCGCCGTGAGTTTTTGTCTTCGCGCGGCCGGACGACGGAGAGATAGATGTGATGACTGTCGGCTGCACCATCCACCTTAGATCCGGCGAGGTTGAGATTGCAGTCACGGTCGGAACAAAGGAGTCTGCTGCACTTGTCTCACTGTCCTGGAAAAACCCACATCACAGACGCGCACACACACACACACACACACATGCATGCATGCAGTCAAACACAAATTTAGCTTATCTGATGAATGGGCGACCACGTTCATGGCTGACCTTTAGATGTGCATAAATGTTACATCAATCATTTGGCTGAGTAATGCCAAAAACGCGAAAATCATTGATGTCTATACGTCTATCAAAATCAGCTACACGTCCAATCATCAAATCATTATCACTCATTTGCATCATCATCAAATCACTCTGAAATGAAAGGTCACGACCAAGACATATACCTCTCCCTGAAATAAGACTCAATATTATCGCGCTTTTTACAGATGTCCTACATGGAGACCGTAGAGACTGTAGCTTATATGTGTTTGTATAGAGTCATTTTCAGCACGGGACAGTAATCCTGTTTAAGAAAATGCTGCTATGAAATGCACTTGGATATGTGTGAAGAATCTCAGGAATGCAACCTATAGTATCCTTATGCATCACTTATTCTGCAAGATTTAGTTTGGAGAGGATTATTTCTTGGATGATCAGATTCGCTTGTACCTTGGCGCTGTCCACTGATGATGAAAGCGAGTCAGGAGGATGCTGGCTGCACCCAGGGGTGTCCCCGCCAGGCGATGCTGTGCTACAGCTGGACGAGGAGTCGAACTCAGTGCAGGAGTCTGGATGCATGTTCTCGCCTAAAATCACTGCATAAAAAAAACAAGATTTATCTATTCTAAAGAGCAAACAGACAGCTAAACGCCTACTTATATTCCATTTGCCAGGTTCATAAATGGTAACTGTGCAGATAGTGGAGTGGCCCGCCTTTTATAGTGAGCTGGAATTTTATGAATGAAATCTGTGTGGTGAGACCGAACCATTTCAAAGAGGGAGAGGTGAGAGAAAAAAAAGCGAGCAGATGTTTTCCAGTTCTACATTTAAATCCACGAAGTGGTCCAACAGCAACATTAAGCAGCGTTTTCATTTTAACTTATTTTATTTACTCAAATATAAAAAAAAACAGCAAACATGTGTGAAGGGACACCCCCGCCTCCAAGAGGTGCCCATCGACATGAATGAACTACGTCATCTCATGTATGCAGCATCTGCATCATATACATCATGTTCCCTTTATGTCCACATATGTTCACGAGACGTATCTTAATTGTACTGGCGCATACATGGCAACAGAAATGCCTGTTGCAGGTGAATGGGGGTGATGGCATTGCAAGCTGTTAATAAACACTTTAAAAGAGTGGACCTGGTGTGTTTAGTACTTCGTGTTCCCTCCGAATAACCAGAATCAGAACACTGCCGGTGCACTCCATAGTAGCTATAGAGAGAAATATTACAAAAACGATTTCCCCATCTTATTTTGGAGCAATATTGTGAAACCCAGCATGATTTAATTAATGCACAAAACTCCCAGCACACCTGCTGATTACTTATGAGTCGCTTAGTTAACTGTCATCCATATATCACATTTGCCTTTCACCTGTCTCTGCATACGAATAGAGCTCCAGCAACAGAATTGTTGCTGTAGTAAAGCAGCCAATCGCCGAATGGACCGGTCGAACCATATATGGTGTTTCCGGGGAACAGGGGCGCGCTGTGGCGCACAGAGAGAGCGCGCAGACGGACGTGTGGCTGTGTGTGGCCCACTCACTCACACTCACAGAAGAAAGTGAAACACGAGCTAAAAAGCTCGGCCGTCATGTATTGTAGCCTATCAATAACAGCGTCACTAGCTGCGCCTTGACTAGCCACTGAGACACTACTTTTAGTGCATGAAGAGGAGGGCAAACCCCTGCACTTGACCCACCACCTATAAGAATAGGATTCTTCGCAGATATTAATCTGTAAATGTATTTATAGTTTGCTAAAGGCATCACACAAATGGCTTATTGCAGAAAATTGGAAATATTAGGCCTGTGCTTTTTCCCATGTTCGTCATTCATTCATTCATTAGTCACTCATTGATCTGGTGGCTGATTTCCATGTGATGATCGCCTATGAGACAACATCAGTGTTTTTGTTCAGTCGTGTTGATGCAATTTATTGGCACCATTATGCATGCCTTATTCCCGCATAGCTTAAATCAGATGCTATATGAAAGGGGCTTGTATAGGCTGGGTAATCTATATTTAGGTATCAGATGACCTCACAGATCCGCTGAAGTGAGAGGGATGGATGGTGAATAGAGGGGGGGCTCACCCTGCTCAGAGGGGCTGCGCTCCCGGCTGCTTCCCGGCAGTCACAGCCCTCTCTAGGCTCATTTGCCGGAAAATCATTAGGTGGTCAGCTTGAGCCTATTCAGTCACTGGCGGCTCAAGAACAGAGGGGTTCACAGGTCGGACATAACTGCAGACACCCCTCACTACAGCTCAAAGACTTGTTTTCATCAAAGCAACTTGAGCGTGAATGTGCACAGGCCGGCGGAGTTTATTTTTAGACTCTGTGACATCAGCGTTCAAAGTTCATGTAAAACAGGCAAAAAGATAATTGTGCTCTTGTCTTGTGCGCTGTTGCTGAATGCAATGAACTTGGGCAAAAAATAAGTGACTCAGAGATAAATAAATAAATAAGAAATAAAAAAAGATGTTAGCCTATTAAAAATAATAAATAAATAAAAAACAGTAGTAAGTAGGGCCATTCAAAGTGCTATGTGTAATTCACCAAAAATGAGCTACAATACTTACATTACCCAAAATGTAAATTATGGTATGTGAATATGATCT
Organism: Seriola aureovittata; assembly: GCF_021018895.1. NCBI lineage: Eukaryota > Metazoa > Chordata > Actinopteri > Carangiformes > Carangidae > Seriola > Seriola aureovittata. The sequence continues at coordinate 11,619,836 of NC_079382.1, read as the reverse complement.
TTATCCATGAATTATCCTTCTCCCGTGTTGCTGCAAGCTAATTGATTTTGTTGTGGATGTTTTTCGATTAAGTAGCTGTCGTCATTAGTATGGTTATCAACTTAATTGTTATGGTAAGTGGCCTATATACAATACATTGCTATGCCATCTTTTACTCTCGTCTTTTATGTCTTTACATTGGTTTATTATTCTCCTTCTAATAACTAAAAACATTGTTCAAAACAAATAGTCTATGTCAGCATCGCTGATTGGGAACCTGCTATTCTTGCCAACCAATCAAACAAAATACTCAAACAATCCACAAGATGAACGGGTTGTCTGGTGTCCTGTTTCATTCCGCTGCTCCGCAGGCTCCATGGAGAGGAGCGCCGTCTGAGACCAACACGACAGACAGAGCTCTCACTCTGCCCCTGTTTCCTGGAACCAGACGTTTCAGATCATTTGCTGACGTAATGACGTGTTCTTATGGGGGCCCCGCGCAGGCGACGCTGAATAGTCGGTTTTAATTTACTTTGTTGAGCGGTTCGTCTTAGCAGCAAAAGCGATCTTTGTTGCCATGCAAATTGAGGACGTCACTGACGCGAAGGGGTGGAGTGTTGCTAGGGCAACCAAGAATGTTAAACAAAACACGAGCGCGGGAAACAAAACAGGACTCCTTTAACCTACATTGATGCACTTTCACACAATAACACTATTATTAACTTTTTAGACCTTTATTAATGATATGTTAACGCTTATAATGCCTATTTATTTTTTAACAACAGCCCTCTGTTGCATGTTAGGCCTGCACTGTTTAAGGGAATGCTAAAAGAGAAGTATTCCTAAATGACCCTTTAAGAAAACCAGATAGGGGAATGTAACTATTTTTTATATAGGCTCCATCTAACTACTGGGGTCAGAATTTTTGCTTTTCCCATTATTTTCTGCTCATTCATAACTTCAAAATCAACAGCAACAAAATATTGACAACTGAAATGGTATGCTTTAGTCCTACTTTTTCATTAAGGACAAGTTAACCAAAAAAAAGTGGAGAATCTTGATTAGGGTGTTTGTGGCAATGAAAATTATGTTTAAAACTACAGAGTAATTAAGCAATTAAAAAATTATTTTGAAGAGTAATATAAAGCCTGATGGTTGGCTCAATGTCAAGTTGCATTTCAGTGATTCTTGAAGCAGCTGTTATGCAAATCACACAGGGAAAGGCGTGAGGATTCCCTCTATCATGGTCTTAGGGAAAGACCTTTACGAACAAGTATGGACATCCCTGAGAAAAGCAAACTAATGCTGTTGTGGAAAAGTACACATCAGAGCCAGTTATCATCTTGTTCTGCAACTAAACACACCTCTGCTTGGATTACACACATAAGGTTCAAGCACTGCCTGAAGGCACAGTACACACGCAACTGCTTCTGCTCTGACATGTAGCTGTGGTATGCCAATTCCTGGTGTAGATTTAGGTAAATTTCTTTTGGATTGCATACAATTTAGGCCCAAATGTCAATTGCCAATAAAACTTATCTCAGATAAGATAGAGAGGCTTTCACTTGAAAAAAAAGAATTCTTCCATGTAACCAACAAAAAGAGTTAAATTCACATTTTAATTATTTTATCTTCAATTTATCTACATTGTTTTATTCTCATTTTTACCCTAATTCTAATGGAAATTCTTTGCACAGCCTCCAGAGTATACTGCCCTGCTTTTCATTGCATATAGCCTATTGCATGAGCATGTGTCAAATCAAAATCTCTCAACTCTCTCAACTCTAAATCTTTGACACTGAAAGACCTCTAACACAACAGTACTCTACATGACTGACCCTGCAAGAGTTACTCAAACCACAGTTTGTTTAAATGTTAATGTGCTTTTGTTTTCCAGCCTCAGTGATAGCTTTGTCCGTAAGCTATAAAATGCATTAAAGCCTATCTACTAAGCATAAGAAGGTTAACAAAAAGACTGCAGGGGTCCCATGTTCAGATTTTTGATCTAAATAACAATAATTGAAATAACTATTCAACATGAAAGTCAAAAATACACAGGCAGTGCGGGGTTCAGTGCGTTCGTTTGATACACTTAGTCCTGAACAGACAAATCTGCATGTTCAAATTTATCTTTGCTGCGCTTCGATGAGTAGGATGTACTTTAGCTGACCATTATCCCAGTTTTTCAGTTTTCACAACAGCCTCTGTGTTTGTTGTCTTACATAACGTCAACTCGCTGTCCGCCAATCTCGGAAGGTGTATTTCCCAGCAAGGCCCGCCTCCCTCAGGATGCACCATATTTGGAAAATTACGTATTGGGGATCCCGTTTCTGGAATATTCCATTTCTTGAGGGTGAGTTTTAAAAATATATCGAAATGTCACTTTTTACCTTCAAACAACACAAGCGGGCATCGCATATTGAACTTTTAAACAAAGTACGAGCAGTAGCTGGGAGTATTTCTGCGTTGTCAAGTCAGTGTTTTGGTGTTTTTTTCCTCGCTGCCGATCGAGGGACACTCCCCTTCGCCGACGTCATTCGGCTGTTTGGTCAGGCTATAAAAAGGCTCCGTGCAGTCAGAGTTGGCAGTCAAACTTTCAGTAGCAGAACAAGGACGAAAAGAACGAGATCGGGAGCAGCACTTTAGAGTTTTTCCACAAACCCACTAGAGGGATTTCCTTTTTTCAAGTTCACAATCCCCCGCAGTAGAGTTTGTTTGGATCTTCTTGTCTTTTTGGGAACGATGATGTTCACCGGTTTCAACGCGGAGTGCGATTCTTCCTCCCGCTGCAGCACCGCTTCCCCATCCGCAGACAATGTGGGATATTACCCGTCACCAGCGGGATCTTACTCAAGCTTGGGATCTCCACAGTCTCAGGTACGTCCAGTCAAATATTATTAAACTTTTTTTTATCACAACATAGACTACTTGATGTTTCAATTTGTTGTTGTTTCGCGTGAAAGGAAAGGAACGACTTGGAAAGATAAAGCTCCTTCATAGCATTCATTGAATTATGCTCATAAAGCTTTAACATAAAGTTAGAAAATAATAGATATGCTATATATGAATCTAGACTGATAGTGATCTAGCCTCTGCCGATTGTGCTTGAAATAGCCTGCTGACCTGCGCTTCACACAGTGCAAGGCAATTTTCATTCATCCACCTGGAGACTCCATAGAGAGAGTGTAACGTCATAGTTGACATCATATGGATATTTTTAAACCATCCAGCTTTTTGTAGACCCCTCTGCTTCGTTCATACATATCCTGCAATGCTGCACCCACCTCCTGAAAGTATACCTAATGTACTGATGATCCTCTTACTTTATTCCATCCAGGATTTCACTGACCTGACAGCATCAAGTGCCTCCTTCATCCCCACGGTCACAGCCATTTCAACAAGCCCGGATCTGCAGTGGATGGTCCAGCCTTTGATCTCCTCAGTGGCCCCTTCTCACAGAGCCCACCCCTACACCTCCAGCCCCAGTCCCGCCTACCCCAGACCAGCCATGAGGCCTGGAGCATCCAAGGCTCACGGCTCTACCAAGAGGAGCAGAATGGAACAGGTAATTATCATCCAGCCACCTACTTTAGGTGTTACCCAACAAGTAGTAAATTCCTTGTTGCAGTGTATTAAGTATCATAGAACTGGAGTCTTAACTTTTTCTTGTATTATGTGCAGGTAACACCTGAGGAGGAAGAGAAGAGAAGAATTCGCAGAGAGAGAAATAAGCAGGCAGCAGCAAAATGCCGCAACAGGAGGCGAGAGCTTACAGACACTCTGCAAGCTGTAAGTATCCCACAGACTTACCATCCTTCATCAAAATCTATTTCTCACCACAGCTAAAAGCAGTGTTGTCCAACAGCCAAGTTAATGTTTTCTTCTTCTCTATCAATTGCAGGAAACTGATCAGCTGGAGGATGAGAAGTCCGGCCTGCAGAACGATATTGCCAACCTTCTGAAGGAGAAGGAAAGGCTTGAGTTCATTCTGGCTGCCCACCAGCCCATCTGCAAAATCCCCTCAGAGCTGGACACGGATTTCCCCGTGGCCTCCATCTCTCCTGTCCACCCCTGCCTCTCCACTGAGGTGTCTTCCCAGCCACAGACCACCATCACTGAGACATCCGCCATCACTTCCAGCCACCCAACCTTCACCTCAGCCTCCAACTCAATCTTCTCCAGCAGCAGCTCCGTCCTCTCCACCGCCACCATCTCCAGCAGCACGGTCAAGATGACAGACCTAGACGCCTCCGTCCTGGAGGAGTCTCTGGATCTGCTGGCAAAGACGGAGATGGAGACAGCGCGGTCAGTACCAGAGGTCGACCTGTCCAGCTCCCTCTACACAACTCAAGACTGGGAGCCCCTTCACGCCTCAGCCAATAACAATGACTTTGAGCCCTTGTGCACACCTGTGGTGACCTGCACCCCTGCCAACACCACCTACACGTCTTCTTTTGTGTTTACCTTCCCAGAGGCAGAGACCTTCCCCACCTGTGGCATCGCCCACAGGAGAGGAAGCAACAGCAACGACCAGTCCTCTGACTCCCTCAGCTCACCAACCCTGCTGGCCCTTTAAAGACTCTTCCAAAAACAAAAATACTTCCTATAAAGCACATTTTCTTGATGACGTGAAGTAGATGTGCAGATCACAGGGCTATGGAATGGACTTGTACCAGGAAGCAAATTATTTACGATTTTATTTGCCTTTATCTATACTTGCCTATTACACCAATGTAGCAAGTTAAAAGCATGTTTCAACTAATACCACCTAGTCGTTTTATGAGTTAATATATGATTTTATGGTGCTAGATAACAAAACTTGTTGTAGTATTGATGTGTGTTCAGAGCAATAGGTATTATTGATCCAGTTTGTTTTCTGGTTGATGGAATGTGAGAGTACTTGTGAACTGTTTGTGAAACTTTAAAACTGACGTGCTTTGTCTTAACCATGGTCTGAGTGGTCTATCTTAGTATGAAGTTTTCTGTGAAAACATTAGTGGTTTTAATTTATGAAATTTCAATTTATTTTTTTACAGAGAGAGTAAAGATGAATGTTGTTTGTAAGAGATGTAAATAAAATAGTGATATTTAAATTCAGTTCTGTTTGTCTGGTTGAATCTGTTGCTCTATTTAACATAGCCTATATATATACATTTTCTCTGTAGATGTATAACTAGCAGTCGGATAGGACGGCAGCTACAGTGGTATTCAACACGCAATTAAAAATAATGTCTAAAATTAGCCTGTATAAGGAATAGAAGTATTTTTCCTGCACCTCCACTGGCTCTATTTATTGTTCCGTCTGTTGCCAAGGTTAACTATACGTCAGGGCTCTTACGTCAGTGCGTTCTTTCCATTTTTTTTAATTTGCAAGCCCAGCGCGATGACGTTTTACTTCCTTGCCCAAATATAGAGTGCTAGGAGGACTCACCGCTACTGTCTTCGAGCAAAGAGCATACATGCTGCTCGGCCAGACACCCTTTCCCTCAAAACACGTACCCTACATGTAGGTATTTGTGTCTGAGTTTCCCTCTGAGGTGTCTCCTCTGAATCATTTGATTGTGGTTGTCAGCATGTCTGTTGGAAAGAGGAAAAACGTGATGCATTGCGTCCCATATGTTTCTCATATGTTGTCGCTGTTCGACAACCGCTGCACACACTTGCTTACACAAGAGAAGTCACATGAGGATCCGAAAGCGACATTTTCACCACGGTCTGCGTCGGTTTAATTTATTCTTGAAAGGTTTGAATTCGCCTACTATGCAGTCAAAGACGCACACGTGAATTACAGCACAATGCAAGAAAAAAGTCCTCAGAAATAATTCATAAACGCACAGAGAGCAGTCTGTACTTCACCTACATTAGCTGTTCCTGCAAATGGACTAGGCCATGCGGACAGCTGGACATGAGGTGTACAGCGTCTGTCTGCACAGTGGTATTTTTATTCAGCCTGTTCCAACTCTTCTTTCCCACCAGACAGACTCTACACAGTAAATCCACCTCTACTGGAAGCACAGGCGGGCCAAGATTAACACTGACGTGCCAACATCACATCAAAACCTCTCGTTTGACGAAGAGGTCACATGTAAATACCTAATTTGGAAGATGATCTAGAAATATTATTCACAAATAGTCTAGCATATTATTTTTTGCCATTGGTTGTTAATGCAGATTGAATTAACAGTAAAGATCTGACGAGTGTAATGTAATGTATGGAGTGAAAACAAGTTTTCTTATTCACTATCACTGTCTTCATTTTTTTTATATATATATATAATTTTATAAAATGTCAAAGTAATTTAGGTACTTAGATTCGAGTCCCTTCCATCGGTCTGACTCTGTGAACACTCATGCAATCCTGTCTTTTCCATTTTTTCCTAGAAAATTGTTATTCAGAAGACGAAGTTATAAACATGAAGACAGCACATTTATCACTAACACAATGGTCATTTCATTTCAAGTTAAACTAGGTGAGTTATCAACTTTTCTCTTAGGTTTAATCAAACTAACTGGTTTTCCATTATATTATTTTTCCTTATTTTGGTGCTAAAGTTTTTTTTACCACACTTTGTAACTTTGTCCAAAATTCTGCCATTTCTGCAATTGTGCATTAGTTACGTAGCTCGCAATGAAAATCTTTCCAAACTCTCCCTTCTTGTCATTCTTTCACCTCACTTGCCCATTTCACCTTTTATCAACATTGCACCATGTAAAGAATCATCGGAAGGCGGATTGCTTCATGGCTTTAGGCAGGAAATGCGTGATGTGTGCGCATGTGGGACATGCTGGATAGAAAACTACCATCACACAATAACTGACTTATGCTGACGCTTGAGTTCTTCCAGTGTAGACACACCCTTTTGTGCAACACTGCCAAGATATCAGCGGTTGTTCCTCTGTTTCCTGTATGGATTCTGGCCTCCTCCCCAAGAGTAAAACTTGAAACAAATCAAAAGATTGAAATATTTGATAATGTTAAAAGAATTTAGGTTGCAGGAATACAATTTTACTACTTCCTCAGATCTTGCTTGCAGTAGCCTTTTAAAATGCCTGGATTGAACCTGTGTTTTTACGAAGCCTCTTGTTTTGTCAGTGCTATACTGTTGTATAACAGCTGAATTCTGAGTACCTATCTGTTTTCCTTTGCACTTAAGCAGAGCCTCTTTTTCCTCAATAAAGCCTCTATGTGCGACCATGCAGCGCCTAATAACTCTGTCTATTAATACCTCTTTGCCGGCCCCAGGGAGATGGGGTAGCAGCAGAAATAGCAGGTGCCTATTGCTTCTTTTAACATCAGCATCAACAGCAGTAAAATTAGACCACTATGACGCCAACCTGCGTCGGTGCTGCAACCCAGGGGAGGAACCAGGCAGCGTACGCCTGATAGAAAGAGACGAGCAAACTAAGGCGAGAGAGGAGGAGGAGAGGAGCAAATGATGAGTGTATGAGGATAGCAGGGAGGTAGACAGACAGAGGATCCCTGCCTGGGTGTAACTGTGAGCACAGTGATGATGAAACAGCCGAGTTTGCCTCCGTGACACGACAATAAGAGCTCAGTTTGGCTCAGCTCCATATTCACAGAAATCCATCCTGATACTTTTCTTTTGTCGAGGGAGAATATGAAAGCTTTAGAAACCATGAATACTTTAATTTCTTGTCTGACTGACAGAGTGATACAGTTATGATGCCAACTTATACTTTTACTGAAGCAAACGACAAAGCCCACTCTATTTTAGACCCATTTCTGACAAGTACCTTTCAATGTTTTACCATCGTGGTTGTCAACAGAGTACCTCCATCAGACACAATGTAAATATTCTATGACATAAAGTTCCTATGACACAAACTGTGTGGTGCATGACAAATCAGAATTGTGTTTGAACTAGGTCTAGATGGTGTGTCCTTATCAGCATATGTCTGCTTGTTGTTTTAGTGCCAGGATCTAGAAGTGATAACAAGCATAAGTCAGGGAATGACAGCAGTTAGTTGAAGGGCGTGTAGACACATGCGTCAGCATGCATGCTCATTTATGGAAATATTCTGCTCTGTAAAGTAGGACTTTCATAATGGAATACGACACTGAACCAGTGCCAAGAGGTGATAGAAAGGTTAGTCAATCAATAGTCATATCATTGAAGTAGCGATCCAAGTGTTTTACAGACCTAATGCCAACCCTTTATATATACCTATTTATTGCACAATGAATATTGCTCTTGAAAATGACTGAAAGTGGTTACATATAGGTAAGATTCAATGGGCAGGTGTGATGTTCACATTTCAGTATAGTTAAAGCATGTAAAAATGTAGATTATTCACAGGTATATGAATATAAAGTTTTGTGGATCTCATTTATAGTCAAAAAGCTCTGCAGCACGGAGGAGTGTGTGACATGCTATTCTTAGAGGTTATTTGACGCACTAAGCTACAATACTGGAGGGATTTCTCTATCCAATAATTACCGTTCACTTAGTGCCAGACTCCCCACTCAGCAGCCTGTTCTCGTCTCGTCTCGTGGGATCCGTAACAAGGATGTTTCCCTGGAAACTGGACAGCTCTATCATATGTAATTGGGTAATCCCTGAACTGCTGACAGAAAAATAATAGCTTTTGGGATTTTCAAAATACCCGGGCCAACACTGAGCATGATATGTCTGTTTCATAATCCAGATTTATCAGTCGCATATTGGATGGATTATTATGCAACTTTGGTAATATTAAAGACGTTTTTGAGTGAAAATCTATAAATATCAATAAGCTAATTGTGAAGAGTTTAGAAGGATAAAATAAAATGAAAATGGATGATTTCTAATCTTATTAGAGCAGTATCAATATATTTCTATGGAAACAAGTTAAATATGTACAATTATAGAATGTACAAGGTACAAAACACAGGTCACACATTTATTATCATTACAAAGGCTGACTTGGACCTTGTGTCATGCTGAGTACCCGATTATAACAACACAACACACAACAGACCAGACTCTAGAGTAGACAAAACAATTGTGCACTCAGTCATAAAGAATCTGGCTCCCTCTCTAAAGTCAAGGACCTGCAGAGGAGTATTTGTCTGTTAATCTCCATTTGAAAAAACATTTAATTGCCATAAATCCTTGTATAAATTACATTTTGGTAAAAGCCCCTGATCAATCTAATGTGGTTTTCACAATGTTGAACTTCCATGTTAGCACAATTCCTTCCACACTGTGCCACTGTGATTAGTCTCAAGAACATTCCTAATCTGACCCACTAGAGGGCCCCACGTCTCAAATGTGCTGCGGTCTGTGTTAGGGCCCTGCTATTGTCAAAAACAGAAACTTTGGTCAATTCAAAGGAGTATTGGGTTGGTAAGTTATTCAGTGCAAATATCTGCAAATTTCTTTTAAATATGGGTTCCTATCTGTTACAAAGTCTGACCATGTCCATTCTGCACAAAGCTTAAAACAAACCCCATGCATTTTCAATGTAATGTGTAACCCAACCACAACTTAATGATGTGTTGGCCTATTGCAGTGCTGGGCCCTTTGTACACATGGTGACGGGACGTCTTTGTATATTTGAAGAGTGATATTGTCCTTTGTTTATTTTGTACTGTCCTCAGTCATAAGAGGTCAGTTTGTCCCTGTTCCATGTTTGGCTTTGTATACACTAATGTCATAATCGTCAAATTGTTTTTGCAGGCGGTGCTTATATCCCACAACTAGCTGCAAAGCTCAAAATGGTCGTATTCTATGGTCAAAGGTCCAAGCACTAGTTTTTAGAGCGTTTTACTGTTAGTGCGATATGTGAGGATGGGAATCTTTCTCTGACAGAGACTTTGAGCCCTTCCTCAATGATGCTGTGACTTTAGCTAGATGTTCCAACTGCCCAGCAGCCACGTAAGGGAGTCCCACTAGGATGTTTTTGAGTTATCAGAGCCTGGTCTAACACTGAAATGGGATTCTCATCATCCACCTGAGTCAGCTCTAAAAGGAAGAGTTTCCATGCTCCATGCTCAAATCTAATCACTATGAATATATGTCTCTCGTTATATTTTTCAAACATTGCCAATTAAATTATTCCCCTGAATGTTTGTGCCACACCCAGGCAAGACTGGACTAAAGTGGACCACTGCCCAGAAATCCAAAGGGCCCTTCAAACAGGTTTATTAGATCATGCACACAGTTTGACCTCACTATAACCCTACGGAAGAAGAGTGAATCGTTGGAGTGCAGTTCTCCCTCCAGGCCAGGGGCGGCGCCGGAGCGTTCGGTCAGGCCGGCTGTGTGAGCTGAAGCTCGGCGTTAAGCTTGCAGGTTGGCACGGGCTGGTTGGTCGGTTGGTTGAGGGTAGCCATGGCTCGACTCGCTGCGCTACTGCTGTTACCGGTTCTTATTGAATCGGTATTTTCCATTTCTTTCTTTTTACCGGTCAACTCAAGAAAGTGTTTACGAGAGGAGATCCACAAAGACGTCCTCGTCACGGGGGAGTATGAAATAAGCGAACAGGCGAACACCAAAACTAATCTGAAGGTGAGAAAAGAACCTGCGGCTAGCTGAAGCTAACGTTTCCGATTTGTATCGAGGCCGAAATGGCTTCAGTCTGTGAACGTCTGTATTGGCAAGCTAGTAAAATTCTCAAACTTTATTGAAGATAGTCTCAGCTGTTGGCGGAGCGCGGCAGAAATTTGTGACAAGTGTTGTTAGCATTGTAGCTAACCTAGGCCCCGAAGCACTCGCCTTCCTGGTTTTAGTAGCTAACTAGCCAGCTAACGTCAGGGGTAACATCATCGTTTAGAGCACTTAGAGTAGTGGTGTAATTTGCATTTTGACCTAAGTCAAATTTATGTTAAACCAGTGAATTGCAGCTGTATCACAGACGGTGGGTGTTTATTTCACAGTTGCCGTGTGTTATGTGATATTACGCCGACAGTTAGTGTCGTCGGCTCGGCTCTGCTGCTGTTACACGTCAGTCTTAGCGTCCATTCAGCTGGCAGACACAAGCTAGCGGCATTAGCACTTTAGCTATTAGCGTTGACTACATGTTAACGGCAGTTTGTATTTAATGTTTAATGACCCTAAGATCCCCTCCATATATTATTCAGGAGATTCTGTCCTCAAATTATTGTTAATCCTTTGCAACTTAATTGAAAAGATAACTAACAAAGATTTGTAAACTAGTCTCCATGTTGTAACAGCTGTCTACTGAAAACATTAAAGGTTTGCCGATATTAAAAAGGCAATTAATAGTCTTGATGAATTTTTTACGCAAATTTGAATGCTGGTAATTAGGATTGCTGCTGATGGTTAGTTTTATTATTATGACGTTTAATCTGGTGGTTCCTTTTTCTGTTGATAGTTTAATCTATAAAATGTCAGAAATTATTAAAATGTTAAGCATTGCATGCATGCACTCCACCTTACTATCATTTAAAACGGAGGAGAGCAGCCAGTCCTCTCATTTGAGAAGCTGATAATAGAGATTGTTAGACTGTCCTTAGACTTTGCTTAACGAAATTGTTGGCGATTCGTTTTCTGTCAATCAATTCAACACTTCAGTTAATATTTATATTATTTTCTTTAACTTTGTAGATCACAGATTCCTCCAGCCACACTCTTTACTCCAAGGAAGATGCAACAAAAGGAAAGTTTGCATTCACCACAGAGGATTATGACATGTTCGAGGTGTGCTTTGAAAGCAAATCACCCTTGGGTAAGTGTGTTAACTGGCAAAACCAGGTATACCCCAGGGGGTTCATTCTTAAAGTCAGTTAATTTTTTTTTTTTTTTTTTCACTGAGCAATATACATGAATATTAAAGCAGTTGTTATTGTTATCAACACACATAGAAATAGTTTGTTTTTACTACTGACCAAGAACAAAGGTGTAAACATTTTGCTCCAGTTTGTATAGAAACAAAATTTGCAATAACATATAACTCTTTGGTGATATTTTTGTTGTTAGAGGAATAGATGGTTATGAAATTAGAGATGCATATTTGTGGAAATGAACCACATGTCATATGTTATGTATTGGTACAGAATAGTTTCCAAGGTATTGTGTAAAATAAAAAAGAAAAAAAGACTGCATTATTGTTAAGAAATAATCTAGAGGGATTGGTAGTAAACTACCAAAAGGAATTTGTCTGGAAAATGATAGATGGAACAACAGTGGAAAAATTTTGAGTTTGATATGTAAATGAAGGCGTTTGTAGGTCTGGAAATAGATTAGGTTTAGGTAGCACAGCAAGTACCCACAATTTAAAATATTACTTTCAATCAATTTCATATGATGTTAAATGCTTTTAATCAGGAACTGGAAGAGTGCCTGACCAGCTGGTTAATCTGGACATGAAACATGGTGTGGAGGCCAAAAACTATGAAGAGGTAAGTTTCAGAGTCTGTTTTCAGAGTATGATTGCCTTTGTAGCTTGATAGATGATGTAGATAAAATAAAGTCTGTCTGCAGCTTGGCTGGGTCATTGGATGTAGGACACTGGTCTTGCTGCAGGATTTTTACTACATATGTTCACTAGCAGCCAGCATAGAAGGCACATAATTCTCCTAAATACGGTCTAAAATTTGGGTTGGAGTTTTTTCAGGTCAGGTTCTTTTGAGAAGATGGTTTTGGACTCTGAAGAGATGCAGATTGATGTACTTTGTTAAATGTAGTACATCCCTAGTCTGGATAAAGGCCCTCATTAATCAGGCTATCTATAAACAACATGAGTGCAGATTCAAGAGATGCCAGAGACATGTAAACCTTTTCCTGTAATTGTTACACTGTAACAACACTGAAATAAGCAATGCCTTCATCAGCTTAATAAATCACGTCAAGCTGTGGAAGCAAGAATTTACTGCTGCATTGCCTTATTTACATATATTCCACATTAAATACTTGTTCCTGATAGCAGCAATGCAGAGACTAGAAAATAGGGAAATTATTGGAGGAGGTTCTTTGCCTCCACATCATTCAATATTTTCCTATACAAGGAAACATTGTTTTGCATCAACACTCGCATGACTTAATAGTTCTTCTGAGAATGGGTTAGCACTTGGCTGCCTCTGGCAACTCTTAGTAAGTACACAAGTGATAAAGACTGAGCTGAGAATCGCCCTGCTTCCCACACATGGCGCACCGAACATGACGTTCTGTTCTGCTGAGAGAGTGTGTAGGTGGATGTTCAGGGGAGCTCAAGTGGGTATGCCTGTCTGGGAAGGTGGGTGGAGCTGAATTTGTACATGTATTTACCTACGTTGGTGGGTGTGTTACCTTGAACAGATTTGCGTATTGTTCAGTAGATCGTGTAATGGTATTGGGTAAGTATGCTGGAAAGAGTCCTAGTCTGTTACAATGTTTGAGAAAGTGTACTTGGCAGATGCAAGCTGCAGTATCCAACGGTGATGTTTATTCTCTGATTATTTGACGTCATTTGCATGCTGCTTCTCTGGCAGATTTTACTATGAAATTTCCTAATGGCCAGAATGTCTGTGTATGGTGCTGCTGCACAATTTAAGGGTATAATGTGATTCATCTGGTCCAGTGCAGACCAAACAGAAAAGCAGAGCTATTGTTGCTGTTTAGTTTTTGAGCATTAGTAGCTGAGACAACAACTGGACTTCTGTCATAAATAAAATAACTATAGACTACTGCATGTAGTAAAGGAAAGGAAGTATCCTGTGCTATAACATGAGGGACAGTGGTTTCCATACCCATCAGTTAATCTCATAGATTTGATTGCTTCAGCAGTTGCCTTTGAATATTTGTGTTTTCATAAACCAACCACACCAGTTTGTTGAAGGTCAGGCCCCCACCCTCTTAGGTGGTACAGCTGAAACTCAAATGGCCTCATTTTCATCTGCCTAAATGAACACGAATAAGTGGATAAACACATATGGTTTAAACAAGCATTTTCACAGCGAAGGGTGACACCTGCTGGACAATGTATACAACTACACTGTTTAAATGGTCGTTCCACCCTTTCTGTGATGGGCTTTTCAGGCATCACTGTTCAGTAGATTCAGTAGCCTCTGTTTGTTTGTTTTTTCCCTCCAGATTGCCAAGGTGGAGAAGCTGAAGCCTCTTGAGGTTGAGCTGAGGCGACTGGAGGATTTGTCAGAGTCCATTGTCAATGACTTTGCATACATGAAGAAGAGAGAGGAGGAGATGCGTGACACCAATGGTAAGAAAATAAAACATTTAATCACTTTTTTGCTGACTCTAACTCTCTGATTGAATGTACTTGTTTTACTGTTTACATAGGAAGCACCAGATTTTGATTATGTAAGGGAACAAGAGCAAAGATCAGTCTTGTTTCTTCATTGATAGTATGAACAAAAAGTATTTGTTGTCCAAAAACATACCCTTCTTTTTTCGCCACTTTCCAGAGTCCACCAACACACGTGTGCTGTACTTCAGCATATTCTCCATGTGCTGTCTCATTGGGCTGGCCACATGGCAGGTCTTCTACTTGCGGCGCTTCTTCAAGGCAAAGAAGCTGATCGAGTAAAGCATCCCCTTACTCCTAACCTTGGGGGAAGCTACTTGCCGGTCAGCCAATGCATCCCAACATCCACCCTCCTTGGACTAGCTTCAGCAAACAACAGCAAGTGGGGTTGAGGGGCTCAAATTCTAGTTTTCACTTTTGTGAGAGTACCAAGGTTGTCCTCTGAAAAAAAAGATTCACCTGCTTATTTAGGGGTTTGAAACATGAAAAGCGCTGTAGGGAGAAATGCACTGTGAGACATGGGAGGCGTATGTCACTGCATGAGTGAGATACGTCCATCCCCATGATACTTCACGTTTCTATCTGCACTGTTTTGAATGTTGCGGCTTACTGAATAAGAACTTGTTCCTTCAATCAGTTCAACAGTTTGATTTTGGGCTCAGTTTGAATGGATGTGCCATGAGCGAATGTCTTTTGCCCTTCTTTTGATGTACACATTCTTTACCATGCCAAGCAGACTAGATCCTTGGTGCCCTTTTGATCAAGTGAAGGCTATTTGAAAAAGTGGTTTGTTGTTACTTTGATAAGAAAATTGGCAACAACTGAACTTCTGTGTTATGTCATTTAATTTGCATACATGTTTGGTAGCTAAATTTAACGGTGTCTTTGGTTTTGTTTTCATATTGTAAATGCTACTTAGTTGCTTCTACAGTTATATTTTTGGGGGGTTGTGAGTTGTGAGAGTGATATCCTCTTAGTTATAAATTAGGTCACTTCTATTAGCTCTTGCACGTTCTTGTTTTGTTCTTGTAACATCTGAACATCAGTAATTTATCACCAATCAAAAGTAGCCAGAAACCAAAAACCTTGTTCTTAGGAGGGTGTTTCCAGCATCATATGTATATGGCTATGAGCAGTTTAACCACCTGATTTCTATGATACAGTTCATATATACTTGTGCAAGTTTTTTTTTCTTGTCCGACTGCAGTGGATGGAGGTTTTGATGGGAAATGTAAAGTAGGCTAGCCAAACATTTCCCCCAGTCCTGCGCCTCTTTTCTTCACACACTGGTAAATTTAATTATTCTTTTGAAACTTTCAAAATGTCACTCCCCAAGTACAGTCCTTGCAGATCCATCCAGCGTGCTTCTTTTTGTTAAAGATACATAAGAGGCTTGGGTTACATGAGAATGTGGGTGGTTGCAAATATTCAGATTGTTTTTGACAGGGATTAATTGAGGCATCTGTCATGGGTACATTTTTAACAATGAACATGCGCATTGTGCGCAATCAATGATTTTTATGTTAACTGATAAATTTTGTAAATTTGTGTTGGGCTTTTATTCAATAAAATATTGGATGAATTTACATTAGTTACAATGCAGTTTAACATGTATTTCCTACTTGTGATGCTAATATTTGGTTTTGGTAGGGTAGTTTTGGACTTAATAATAATTTTACCTATACACAGACATAGGCTGTAATTATATCATAGTATTGTGAGTGATACACTCAAATTGCTAAAAGACAATAGCACCATGAAATCATATTACTATAATGTGAAGTGTAAAAGAGAAATTGTTAAATATTTACTAATTTTTAGCATATTTAAATGACACAAAGCTTTGGTTGTTCTGCTGGTCACAATAGTGACCAATAAAAACTTTATTTTCAAACTCTAAATTTGCTTTCTACAGAAGTATAATGTTTATGTATAATGTGACGACTTGTCCTGTTAAGTCATGAGCAGCTTTACTTGTTTGGTCTAAATGATCTCATGACCACAGCTGTTTATCTTCACTTCGACGAAAGGATGCAGTCATTACTTCATTTGGAAGATGCTTTATTTAAACCAACTAAAGTACCTTCAAACCCCCAAATCATCAAGAGCTAGATACCATCAAAAAAGAGTGCTTCCACAACAGAAGGTGAGTAAGGTTTATTTCAACACGACAAAGATTTGGAAAATTCATACATCATTTGAACTAAAACACAAATACCCATTGCTCATTGGTGAGTTGTGATTAATGTGACAATACATATACTCTAGGTACATATTTGACTTTGTATAATTTCTCATGTGCACCGTAGTAATATGTTATACTAATGATGTTTCTATTATTGTGTCCACCTCCACATAACCGATATACATACGTTAAACTGCTCATTTTGTGCACGTAGTTACCAAAATGACATGATTTCCATGTTTCTAACGAATGGAAACAAATTGTGAAGATACAGACTTACACCTGCGTCTAATTCTGCTTGGCCTGGACGTGTGAAATATGTTCGTAAAAACACCTGTCAAGTGAAACACCAAAACTACACTTGTGCTTTAAGACAAGCTCAGGCGCCCATTATACGCTTAAAACTGCCAACATCACACCAACTTGTCGTTAACGCCGTAAAATTGACGCAATATGTCGGGAAGTGGTCCACCAATCAGATGACAGCGCAGTCACAATGACCCGGATGTACTCCTGAACTACTTCCTCGTCAAAACATTTGCTTGGTAGAAACATTTGGTCAACTAGTTCTTACTCTGACAGCAAGTCCTGTTTTACACCAACCATGCCGGGCCCAGACAAAGAAACAGACTTGACGGAGAGAGTTGAAGCGTTTCTGTCCGACCTGAAGCGTGGAGGGAGCGGGACTGGACCGCTGCGGGGCTCGGCGGAGACAGCCCGAGAAACGACAGCTCTGCTCCGCAGGATCACAGCTCAGGCTCGGTGGAGCAGCGCAGGTGCGTCATGCTACTCTTTTTCTAGCACCCCACTTTCGGAGAGACATAGGCTGGGTAGAAGTGGTGGTCCATGCCCACTGGAGGAGGTGGGGGACTACCATGAGCAGGCCCCCCCGATGATGGACCCTGAGTTCGGGGGGGGAAACATAGGCTGGTTTAAATGTTGAATGCCTTAATGTACAGTTTGACACAGACATTACATCTAGAACTGGCAGCTCCTGTGAAAGCTGAAATTGTAGTAGCTGAACTACCAATCTGCTGTAGCCGCTGCAACAGCTGACTGAAGTGTGGTAATAGTCTGATAGTAACCAGACTATTAGTTCAAGGGAGTTTCTGATGAAGGTATTAGGTTAATTACTGAATCATTAGGTAGGTGACAAGGCTTGTGTTTTCTGACAGATCCCTTAAGTAGAAGAAGGAAATATAACGTTTTTTTTAATGCCAAAGGTTGGAAATATGACAAAAACTGTAGGAATATTGGGTTGAATGTGTCACCAGCCTTATCCTGTTGATTTTCACAAAAATGTTGTACCTTTCAGGTGATCTGATGGAAATAATTCGTAAAGAGGGGAGGAGAATGACTGCAGCCCAGCCGTCAGAGACCACTGTTGGCAACATGATCAGACGAGTGCTGAAGATCATCAGAGAGGAATATGCCAGGTGATTAAACAGCTGTTAAAACCAGTCACTGTACTTAAATGGCTAAACATCAGGGTCATTGATTATATTCACACTAACATGAAGATGAATGCTGATTATGAAGGTTAAGAGCTGCACCAAAACTGTGCTTTTATTATTGCTGAGGGATTATGAATGCTGATCTGGATTTAATTCAATAATTTCCTAATATTTTCTGAGGACTCAGCTTTCCTGGAAAGATTTAATATGTAATTTGTTACTGATTGAAGGGGAAACAGCTTTTATTTTATAAGTTTAAATTTAAACCCAATTTAATATGAATTCTTTATTCATGTGTTATTGGAAATGTAACTAGGAAAGTATAGAAAGTGAAGTGTTACTACAAACTTGCCAGTGTAATTCAATAGTTGTTTTGTTTGGTTTGTCATACCCTGGTGGTTTCCTTTCATCTCTGTTTTGTGTATGTGCATGTGCTGTAGTACTTGTCCCTAAACTTAAAGTCTTAAAAAATGTAATCCAAACAGTGACAACAACATGACAGAGTGTAAGCTGAGAGATAAGCGACTGTGTGTTGAACCTCAGCAATAATAAAAGCACAGTTTGGTGCAGCTCTTAACCTTCATCTTTAAGGGGGTTCTCTTCCCTCTGCTCAAGTTTTATATGAGGTCGCACCTGAGAGTAGAGAGTGAAAAGATACAGCGTGGACATACTTGAACAGATATACTAATGTCTAAAATTAAGATTAATTGAGTTTCTTTTTTTGCTAAAATGGCTTGGCTTGATTTTTTTGTTAATTTTCCTTCCTTCAGATCTCGAGGTAGCAGTGAGGAGACGGACCAGCAGGAATCCCTCCACAAGCTGCTGACCACTGGAGGACTCAGCGAGGAGAACTTCAGACAGCATTTCGCCGCCCTCAAAGCCAACGTCATCGAGGCCATCAATGAGTTGCTGACTGAGCTGGGTACATTTTTTTTTTTCTTTTAACAAGCAGGTCATTTATCCATCAGCTGGTATCACATGTTCAGTAATTAAGCTTAAGCAAAGTCTATTTTTAATCTGTGCAGTTATCGAGTTTGGGTTTTTCTTTCTGCACCGTCTTATTCCTCAGAGGGAACAACTGACAACATTGCCATGCAGGCCCTGGAGCACATCCACTCTAATGAGGTCATCATGACGATCGGTCGCTCTCGCACCGTGGAGTCCTTCCTCAAAGACGCCGCACGCAAACGCAAGTTTCATGTCATTGTGGCAGAGTGCGCCCCCTTCTGCCAGGTAGCTGAAGAGATGTGAAATTACAGTATAAACAAGATGATGTTACTATCTGTAGATAAAAGATTGCTTTAATTTTATATCTTATTTGTTCACCTCCCACCAGGGACATGAAATGGCCACCAGTCTCTCAAAAGCTGGCATCGAGACAACTGTGATCGCAGATGCTGCCATATTTGCAGTCATGTCTCGTGTTAATAAGGTATTCAACAACACGGGAGACTTTGAAACAGTCATGTCAGAGCATGTGGGTTAACCTGTGTGGTGGGGATCTCTTTTCAGGTCATCATCGGCACGCAGACGGTTCTAGCTAATGGAGGGCTCAGGGCGGTCAATGGGACACACACTCTAGCCCTTGCAGCCAAGCACCACTCCACACCTCTAATTGTTTGTGCTCCAATGTTCAAACTCTCACCTCAGGTAGGAAGACGGTCTGCTCTGTCAGATTCGTATCATTCCTGCTGAGAATAAATGATGAGGAAATCCATTTTGTGTCCTCAGTTCCCAAACGAAGAGGATACCTTCCACAAGTTTGTATCTCCACACGAGGTGCTTCCTTTCACTGAAGGTAATGCACATTCTCAGCTGTTAAGCCTTTAAAATAAAGGTTCCTGTCTTCCTGCCCTGTTCCTGCAGAATAATATCTTAAAGTTAATGTTCACAGTAATTCACACTTTACCGTTTGCATTTCAGGTGAGATTCTCTCAAAGGTGAACGTGCACTGTCCGGTGTTCGACTACGTCCCACCTGAGCTCATCACACTGTTCATCTCTAACATTGGAGGACACGCACCGTCATACATCTACCGACTGATGAGCGAACTTTACCACCCAGAAGACCACGAACTTTAACCAGTGTAATTAACAAATAAATAAGATAATTATTGCAGTTTTGTTCATGTTTATTTTAATGATAAATGCTGTATGTGTTGGTTGGAATCTCTTTAAGTCAGAAACTAGAATTAACCAATCAATGTGCTGCCATAGCTAAGGGTTGGCTTCCTGCACTGTCCTTCATACTGTCTGATCAATCACTGAAACAACAGTTTCCATAGATGATCCTTGTGCCACATTAGAAGCACTTAACAACCTGTTGTTAAAGACAAGGCTGTTGTATCAGTGAATTGTGGGTGGTGTCATTTTTAGAAGACAGCCACTGGGCCTTCTGTTATTGGTAGTATGGCTCTTGTTTCTCTTTAACACCGCTTAACCCCTGCTGTGTTTCAGCTCGTGTTCAGTAGTCTACTGATGATCTTGTACCCTCTCCCATCTTAATGAAGTCTCACAATCTGATTCCTTGATGTTCAGTCGATTCCTCGCCATGTGGAGTCATTTTGTATCAGACACACCCAGGCCCAAAGTGAGGAAGTTGAGGTGTTCACAGATTATTGTATAACCATGTTCATGCAGTTTCCCTTAACTAGACTGGAAATCACAGAGGTTTCACTCTGGGGCCTGTATTTGCAATGTAGTCCATCTAACCAGGTTGTTTTTTAATCATATATAAGATCAAATACTCTACCCATAAACTTAAATCACATAAACCTAAATCAATTATTGTGAGATGATACATTTTTTAATCATTTAGTAGTAGTAGTAGTAGTAGTGTAATAGCTGCTGGCCTCCAGGTGGAGGTGGTGTCGAGCAGCGGCTTTGTGCAGGTTTTGATGGGGACAAGAAGATGAAGAAGTGGCGAAGAAGCTGCTGTGTGATGTACAAATATAATATGTGAGTGTGTGTTGTGATAGTAGTGTATTGGTGAGTGTAAAAAGACTGGGTCCCGCTGTATTACTCAGGCTGCACTACAGCGTCTATTCACAGGCGCGATCCCACTACTGAGCGGCACGGGGGCTTTGACCTGCTCCGTTTCCGACCTGGACCGGTGCACCCCTCCTTAGGCGACCTGGTGGTCCCGGGCTCCCCCAGGAGCACCATATCGATACCGAACTTAGTGCGGACACCCGATCGGCATAGTCCGCTGCAGCTCAGAGCTCCTGAGCTCAAACGCTCCGCCAGCCTCAGCCTCCCAGTAGCTTGGATTACAGGCGCGCGCCACCGCACCCGGCGAGAAACTCTCACACTCACAGGGCTTTTGACTCGGACAAACGTGACGTCATCACCTGAGCAAGGAGTGACTCAAAAGCCTCTGATGAAGTCCATTATCAGAGTAAATGTAACAAGGCAGTGATACATATTAGGTGAGCCAGTTTCAGATCATGCAGTTAACTTTTAAAGCCTGAATCTTATTCTCCAAATTTACAGTAAGGAGTTATACTTAATTTATTTAATGTTACATTTATTTTATTTTGTCAATTGATGATGAAAATGTAGACACAAGAAACACTCAAACCCAGATCATTTTAAATACGTACATGGACCAAAAGTCTGTCAAAGCTAAAGAAATAGGGCCTGTCCTCAATATCCATAGATAGATAGAGTGTAATCCTAATATCTAACCACAAGGGGACTCCCCACCCTTCTTTATTTGAAGTTGTGACACAGCTGAATACCACTGGGAGTTTTGGTGTGTCTGCCAAGTGTAAAAATGGTGTTGAGTGGTTGGATGTGAAGGCTTGCAGGGATGAGGGTCAGAGGGGACCATGTGAAGGGTTTGGCACCCCGCTACGGTCCAACAGAGAGAGTGCATTGTTCTCTGACCTAGATTTCTTGACCTGGAACTGCAGAAAAAAAAAAAAGGTCAGAGTGAATGGACGCAACAACATGTCTTCACTCCCTACTGGCCCACACTCACTGGTCAGACCATGACATCATACAACTGTCAAACTACATTTTATGACAATTAGCTCTGCTAAAAAAAAAAGTGTGTATTAGGTAAGAGCAAAACCAGCCGAAGAGAGTTCATTTTTAGCATCAATCTGACTATAATCTGATACTTTCATCAGATATTAGATTTAGTTATTTATGAAGGATTTTGCTTTTAGAAGAAAACATTGACAGTTTCCTGGTTAAAGCTGAAACTTCCACCTAGGTAACCCTCTATACACTTCATTTTTCTTTTCAATTGCAAAGACACATAAAACAAAAATGTTGAATAAAAACTGAATGTGAACTGGTACAGATATTTCAAAACAGATTCAGGTTTCTGAAAAATATTTTTTTTGAGAAAAAAATCCCCTTGAACGTAACAAAACAGAGTATTGCTGTTGTGTTTGAATGTTAAAAAGCTTTGTGTTTAACCATTTTTAAACCAATCTGAGAATTTTCCATTTAAGAGCATATTTGTTTTAGTTGTGGTCATGACTAACAACAGTGCTTGTTGGTGGCTAAACTTGTACATCTCATCTTTCATCATCTGACTGTTATATAACAGTCATCGTTAAGGCCACACATGAGAAGAAAGACAAAAATGTTTTTTATTATTATATACCAGTGTCACAACAAGAGTGTCATTATATTTTCTGTATTTTTCCTGCCATGCCTCCCAGTTCTAACCCATCTTGTCATTTCAGTTGCTGTCGTTTCGTGGCCTGTCCAGCTGTAGTCTTCAGTCAGTTTGCACCATTCCCCAGTTGCCTGATGCTCACCTGTCAACACACCTGCCCCTCAGTATGTATACCTGGCAGTCTGTTCCTGTTCTTCATGCCTGTCCTCTCAGGTAAACATCACTTTTCTCTTACCTGCTGTGCCTTTGAGTCCACACCTTACTCACTAGAGCTGCATTCAGATGACACAGAAAGATGCACTGACGTGTCTTTCTTTGACCGGCAGGCTCATTAGCATCTCAAACACATCCAGTGGCACCATCACATTTACGGGTGTGTCTCGCAGAGGTCTCGCTTGTCATTTCTCCTTGCTCATGAGCTCGTCTTGGTGCAGGGGGGAGGAGGAGGAGGAGGAGGAGATAAATCTCATTCTCTTTTTCATCACACTGACTTCATTCTTCACAGCTCTTTGATGGGACAGGGGAGCAAACCTGGGTGGAGTCTGGAGATTTACGGCCAACAGAAGTGTGCAGGCCATTAAAACCCAGCGGCCTGCTAATGAACAGTCACAGCAATCACACTGAGAGGAGTACAGTATGTATAGAGCTCATCGATCCAGTGTCATCCTAAGGGACGTGTAAGCTGGAGGCTGTCTCTGTCACATCAAAGGACAACAAGATTCATCTTTATTTTCTAATCAAAGCTCATGTTGGATTATATGCTGTTGCATATCTGGCTTTGGACAACATTTTATATATGTTATGTTTACAATTTCATACTCAGTCAAAACAGAAGCAGGTGTAGCAATTATGAGAGCAAAGATCAGAGTTTTGGCGGTGTCTGCAAAATGGCAACACAACTCAGCTACCAGCCACCACCCCCTAACATACACACACACACACACACACACACACAGACCAGCGTTGCCCCTCCATCCCCCCCGGGTATTGACGTGCAGCCGTCAGCCGCAGCTGTTGCACAGTGATGCAGTGCTCCAAACTGGGGCGTTCTGTCATCAGTGTGGCGGCGTCTCATGGGAGAGCAGAGACAAGTGCTGTAATTAGCGGGAAACGAGGCCAGCAGCAAGCCAAGTGTTCCTGTGAGGCCCCCGGGAGGCCTCGCGGGACTTGAAGACGCGTGGCTAACCTGTGGGGCACTACCTGTGGCTCTGAGTGCTGATTTTATTATGCTTTTTTGTTTTTATTTAACACTTCAAGCAATGAAACCAAGCTTTAAATGTTTGGAGACAGTGTACAGATGAAGGATGGATTTACTCTTTCAATAAGGAAACATTACTGTAATAATAATAGGCCTTTTCCATGTCACTGTCATACCACAGTAGGAAATGCTTCAGTTTCAGGGTCCTGGTATTGTTCATGACTCACTGCCACTCACTGACTTCCTGGGACACTTGAATAGAACAGAGCCATTGTTAACATTGTTAGTAATGCTTGTGCTTTTCCTATATGAGAAGTCAAAGTGTAATTTTAAAGTAAATTCAGAAATCAGAAAAAGAAGATCAGAAAAATGATATCAACACTTAACTGTTAAGATACTGTACGTTGCTTTCTGGATAAGAGTAGGAAGGACATAACATTTTCCTAATGTAAACATTCATAAAATTTAACTTGAAATTAAAATACCACCCAAGCTCAATTTATTCTAATAGCAGTTAGAATTTAGTGGAGCTCAAACAAGTTGATTAATCAATTAGTTGAATGGCAATAAATCAATCACCAACTATGTATATTAATTCCTTCACCAAGCAAAACTGCCAAAGAGTTGCTGGTTCCACCTTCTCAAAAGTGGAGATTTGCTATTTTTCTCTGTTTGATATAATTTTTAATTTAATATCCTTGGGACTAGACAAGCCTTTGAAGAGTCACGTTGGGCTATGAAATCCTGTTATGGGCCTTTTTCACTATTTTGTGACATTTTATAGACTAAATGTTTAATCCGCCGGTCAGAAAAAGAAGATAGATTATTCAAAATGAAAGTAATCCTTAGTTTTAACTTTTGAAGAATCTATAATCCTCTATACAAAATGTAACACCTATGCCCTTTTTTCCATAAAAAAAAAATCTTTAGTCATCTGCCCCGTGAAGGACAAAGGCAATTTTCTCGACTGTCAGATAAAACTCACCTATAGTGTTTGCATGTACAATAACAAATGATTTGTGTCTGTGTGTGTTTATGTGTGTGTGTAAGTGTGTGTGAGATGCTCCCCCTGTGTCTGCGTGCGCTGGTGTGTGCAGGTGTATGACGGCTGCATATGCTCCATCTGCGTCTGCTGCTGATGAGTAAAGCCATGAAATAGATCCAGCTGGAGATGTGCAGAGGAGACTGGGGCCTCCTGGGAAATCATCCACACCTCCACCAGCACCGTGTCCACTTCTTTAGCACCCCAGAGAGCTATCAATAAGTGGGTAATTGAATTTTAAGCACAAACACTGTCATGAAATGAGCGTCGACGTGTGTGTGTGTGTGTGTGTGTGTGTGTGTGTGTGTGTGTGTGTGTGTGTGTGTGTGTGTGTGTGTGTGTGTGTGTGTGTGTGTGTGTGAGTGTGTGTGTGATGGGGGGTGTTTAGCTGTATGAACATGGTGATGCTGTCCTCTGGCCCTGTGGGAGTTCTCACAGGAAGGATGAATGTTTAATCCATTAAATAACAATTACCGCCTGTAATGGTTCAGAGTGGCTGGTGAAAGCGGGGGGGGGGGGGCAACATACAGGGCTGAACTGCTTGCGTGCCAATGAGATTGGATCTTCATGACACACATCATCCACACACTCACATGTTCACCAGAACATAGACGGACTAAATGAAGCTACGTTATAAGAGTGGCGTATATCAACCATTGAGGACAGTGTGGTCATGTCCTGTGTGTTTCCTGGGGGCAGAATAGGGCTTTACAGGTTAATGTGAGAATTTGTTTTGTTTCCCTTTCACGGTTTAAAATTACACAAAAGAGACTGGCAACAACAGACTCCATATGATACTGCCACAACAGTAACACTAACACTAACACACAAAACTAAATTAAAAAAACAATGTCGGTAAATGTCACCGACTGACTGACTGAGTGATAATAATTCCACCATTGGTCAGCCGAATGCCTCGTGACTGAGTTGGGATTTCCCCATTGGCAATTGCTCTTTCAAAAAGAAATGCTTCAATGGATTTAGGGTGGCGTTTAACCTGCAGTGGTTCGGTCCACTTCAAGTTCAAGTTGCTTAGCCTGTGCATTATGAACACAACGCACGCCAGGTTTGCGTCGCCTTTTGCCATTGTGCTGTAGACAGATCACATGCTATTGCACTGCGACGCTCGAAAAAACACGTAGATCGTCTCCCATCCTACAAAGTTTGGTGAGGCTAGGAATAATTCTTATTTCAAGATATTAATCCCCAAACATGGCTTCCCAGACAGGCTATAAAGATTAAATAATACCAAGGGCTGAAAAAATACGAAAACATAGGATTTGAACAGAAATATTTTTACAGGCCTTGGTTCTGAGACCCATTCATTATACAGACAAGGTTCGAACAAAATCTGAGACAGCACTGCAACGACCTCACCTGATCTGACATGGAATTAACCTAATCATTTATTTTACAGGTCTGTAATTTCCTAATCATTTCCTGGGATGAAATATATATTCTCAATAAATAAAATATGGAAAATCTAACTATAAATGGAGGAACCTATATCTTTTTATATTTCAATTTTCTCAACAACCGCTCCTCCAAACAATTTCAAACTCTGACCGACTGACCACACACACTGCAGCCTGGAAAGTCTATAAGCTCTAGGGTTTATACATAAACACTGAATGGGGCTTTGACTTCACTCATGCCATAAAATATTTGTGTCAGCAGTTGAACACAAACAGCACATTTACTCTAGCATTGCTTGGGGGCACAAAACTAAGTCAGATGTGATGCTCAGGACCAGGAGCCAGTGCAGTGTCCAGCGTGAAGTTGTTTGGATGATTCTCTTGAGAAAGCTGCAAGCTGGATTAACGTAGCTCCTACCGACAGGCACATATTGAAATGGCACGACACTAGTCAATATAATAAGAGAAAGAGCT
Organism: Seriola aureovittata; assembly: GCF_021018895.1. NCBI lineage: Eukaryota > Metazoa > Chordata > Actinopteri > Carangiformes > Carangidae > Seriola > Seriola aureovittata. The sequence continues at coordinate 11,593,252 of NC_079382.1, read as the reverse complement.
CTTTTCTGTGCTTTGGGTGGAATTTGACTCATGACCTCAGACTTTATAAACTCTTGGCTACAGCTCTGCAGCCACTCCAAGAGAAAACGTATTTATTTTTGACTTTATAACTAAGTGATGTATGACTGCAGTAACTGTTCAGGTCAGCTGATGTTAGGGAATCCCTCACACAGAAACAACGTGCAGATGGTTTAATTAGTAGCCCAGTTGACCTTTTGTAACACCTTAATAGATTTGCTTCATTCATCAATATTCATCATCTCATGGGTGTTGTGTGAGTGTAAAACAGCCCGTCAGAACACAACAGCCTCGCCTCATCTTTCACAGCATGTATTATTTCTGTACAACAATATTGAAATGGAGGCCATATGTTTGGAGTAAAAATGACACTTTAGTTTGTGGCTATATGTGTTTTCTCAGTAATGAAGCAACCTCAAACAATGACTCATTGTGTAAAGTCAAAATGTAGAAACTAAAGTAAATGACACCTGAACTCATTTGTAAACAATGTGCTAAAGGCGACTTGACTCCAATAAAAGGTGCTGGCTCTTGTTTTGAGAGTCAGAAGTGAACAGATGTTTGTAGAGATTACATTTCCGCTCCAACTGTAAATGAAGTATGTGGTCTGCATGGTAAAATCTTTTTCTGCAGTCTGAGGCTCCAAGAAAAGACAGGGTATTAATCCCAGGACAATCATGGGAACTCGCATGAAATCAAAACTGATTTGAAAGTCACCAAGACTAGGTATAACT